>NC_092718.1:203455655-203674475 GCF_047496885.1 Scyliorhinus torazame
GAGGAGGAACAACCTAAGGATTCTTGGCCTTCCTGAAGGTTCGGAGGGAGCGGACGTCGGGGCATATGTGAGCACGATGCTGCACTCGTTAATGGGAGCGGAGGCCCCGGCGGGTCCGCTGGAGGTGGAGGGAGCATACCGAGTGATGGCGCGAGGACCGAGAGCAGGAGAAATTCCTCGAGCCATAGTGGTGAGATTCCTCCGTTTTAAGGACAGGGAGATGGTCCTGAGATGGGCAAAGAAAACTCGGAGCAGTAAGTGGGAGAACGCGGTGATCCGCGTATACCAAGACTGGAGTGCGGAGGTGGCGAGAAGGAGGGCGAGCTTTAATCGGGCCAAGGCGGTGCTTCACAAAAAGAAGATAAAATTCGGAATGCTGCAACCGGCAAGACTGTGGGTCACATATCAAGGGAGGCACCACTACTTTGAGACGGCGGATGAGGCGTGGTCTTTTATCGTGGAAGAAAAATTGGAATGAGCGGGTTATTAAAAAAAAGAACGTTTGAAACAAAGTGGTGGGGCGAGTATGGGCGGCGAAGAAGGGGGGAAAGAGGAGTTTTATGTTATTAATCCTGCGATGTGGTAACTTTTCTCTCTTCCACAGGAGGTGGTGGGGGGAGGAAAGGAGGTGGAAGAGATGGGGCGTTGGCCATTGGGGGCGGGGCCAAGGGGGAAGCGCGGGCTCGGTTCCCGCGCTATGATAATCATGGCGGGAATAGGGAAGCAGGAAGGAGGGGGCATCGCACGGTGCGAGCCGAGGTCACGGGGGGAAGCCGAGGTCGGCCAAAGTTTGCTGACTTCTGGGAGCAACATGGGGGGGCGTAACTACGCTAGTGGGGGATCTAGCGGGGGGGGGTGGGAGGGGGGAATTATTGGGCTGCTCCTGCTGGGGAGAGGGGGGAGCTGGTATGGGGTGGGATGGGCGGGGGGGGCACCGCCTGGGGGGGACACAGCTGCGTGGGAACCGGGTGAGGAGCTGGAAAAAGGGGATGGCTAATCGACAAGGGGGGGGGGTAAAAAGCCCCCCAACCCGGCTGATCACGTGGAACGTGAGAGGGCTGAACGGGCCGATAAAGAGGGCACGGGTACTCGCACACCTTAAGAAACTTAAGGCAGACGTGGTTATGTTACAGGAAACGCATTTGAAACTGATAGACCAGGTGAGACTACGCAAAGGTTGGGTGGGGCAGGTGTTCCATTCGGGGCTAGATGCGAAAAACGGGGGTGGCTATACTAGTGGGGAAGCGGGTAATGTTTGAGGCAAAGACCATAGTGGCGGATAGCGGGGGCAGATACGTGATGGTGAGTGGCAAACTACAGGGGGAGACGGTGGTTTTGGTAAACGTATATGCCCCGAACTGGGATGATGCCAATTTTATGAGGCGTATGCTAGGACGCATCCCGGACCTAGAGGTGGGAAAGTTGGTAATGGGGGGAGATTTCAATACGGTGTTGGAACCAGGGCTGGACAGGTCGAGGTCCAGGACTGGAAGGAGGCCGGCAGCAGCCAAGGTGCTTAAAGATTTTATGGAGCAGATGGGAGGAGTAGACCCGTGGAGATTTAGCAGACCTAGGAGTAAGGAATTTTCGTTTTTCTCCTATGTCCACAAAGTCTATTCGCGAATAGACTTTTTTGTTTTGGGAAGGGCGTTGATCCCGAAGGTGAGGGGAACGGAGTATACGGCTATAGCCATTTCGGATCACGCTCCACATTGGGTGGACTTAGAGATAGGGGAGGAAACAGGAGGGCGCCCACCCTGGAGAATGGACATGGGACTAATGGCAGATGAGGGGGTGTGTCCTAAGGGTGAGGGGGTGCATTGAAAAGTACTTGGAACTCAATGACAATGGGGAGTTCAAGGTGGGAGTGGTCTGGGAGGCGCTGAAGGCAGTGGTTAGAGGGGAGCTGATATCAATAAGGGCACATAAAGGAAAGCAGGAGAGTAGGGAACGGGAGCGGTTGCTGCAAGAACTTCTGAGGGTGGACAGGCAATATGCGGAGGCACCAGAGGAGGGACTGTACAGGGAAAGGCAAAGGCTACACGTAGAATTTGACTTGCTGACAACGGGTACTGCAGAGGCACAGTGGAGGAAGGCACAGGGTGTACAGTACGAATATGGGGAGAAGGCGAGCAGGTTGCTGGCACACCAATTGAGGAAAAGGGGAGCAGCGAGGGAAATAGGGGGAGTGAGGGATGAGGAAGGAGAGATGGAGCGGAGAGAGTGAATGGAGTGTTCAAGGCATTTTATAAAAAATTATACGAAGCTCAACCCCTGGATGGGAGGGAGAGAATGATGGGCTTTCTGGACCGGCTGGAATTTCCTAAGGTGGAGGAGCAGGAAAGGGTGGGACTGGGAGCACAGATTGAAATAGAGGAAGTAGTGAAAGGAATTAGGAGCATGCAGGCGGGGAAGGCTCCAGGACCAGATGGATTCCCAATTGAATTTTACAGGAAATATGTGGACTTGCTCGCCCCGCTACTGACGAGGACCTTTAATGAGGCAAAGGAAAGGGGACAGCTGCCCCCGACTATGTCTGAGGCAACGATATCGCTTCTCCTAAAGAAGGAAAAGGACCCGCTGCAATGCGGGTCCTATAGACCTATTTCCCTCCTGAACGTAGACGCTAAGATTCTGGCCAAGGTAATGGCAATGAGGATAGAGGATTGTGTCCCGAGGGTGGTCCATGAGGACCAAACTGGGTTTGTGAAGGGGAGACAGCTGAATACGAATATACGGAGGCTGCTAGGGGTAATGATGATGCCCCCACCAGAGGGGGAAGCGGAGATAGTGGTGGCGATGGATGCCGAGAAAGCATTTGATAGAGTGGAGTGGGATTATTTGTGGGAGGTGCTGAGGAGATTTGGTTTTGGAGATGAGTATGTTGGATGGGTGCAGCTGTTGTATAGGGCCCCAGTGGCGAGTGTGGTCACGAATGGACGGGGATCTGCATACTTTCGGCTCCATAGAGGGACAAGGCAGGGATGCCCTCTGTCCCCATTACTGTTTGCACTGGTGATTGAGCCCCTGGCAATAGCATTGAGGGGTGCCAAGAAGTGGAGGGGAGTACTTAGAGGAGGAGAAGAACACCGGGTATCTCTGTATGCGGATGATTTGTTGTTATATGTAGCGGACCCGGCGGAGGGGATGCCAGAGATAATGCGGACACTTCGGGAGTTTGGAGAATTATCAGGATATAAACTGAACATGGGGAAAAGTGAGTTGTTTGTGGTGCATCCAGGGGAGCAGAGCAGAGAAATAGAGGACTTTCCGCTGAGGAAGGTAACAAGGGACTTTCGTTACTTGGGGATCCAGATAGCCAAGAATTGGGGTACATTGCATAGGTTAAATTTAACGCGATTGGTGGAACAAATGGAGGAGGACTTCAAGAGATGGGACATGGTATCCCTGTCACTGGCAGGGAGGGTGCAGGCAGTTAAAATGGTAGTCCTCCCGAGATTCCTCTTTGTGTTTCAGTGCCTCCCGGTGGTGATCACGAAGGCTTTTTTCAAAAGGATCGAAAAGAGTATCATGAGTTTTGTGTGGGCCGGGAAGACCCCGAGAGCGAGGAAGGGATTCTTACAGCGTAGTAGGGATAGGGGGGGGGCTGGCACTACCGAGCCTAAGTGAGTACTACTGGGCCGCCAATATCTCAATGGTGAGTAAGTGGATGGGAGAAGAGGAGGGAGCGGCGTGGAAGAGATTGGAGAGGGCGTCCTGTAGGGGGACTAGCCTACAAGCTATGGTGACGGCCCCATTGCCGTTCTCACCGAAGAAATACACCACAAGCCCGGTGGTGGTGGCGACTTTGAAAATTTGGGGACAGTGGAGACGGCATAGGGGAAAGACGGGAGCCTTGGTGGGGTCCCCGATAAGAAACAACCATAGGTTTGCCCCGGGGAGAATGGATGGGGGATTTGGAATATGGCAAAGAGCAGGAGTAACGCAACTGAAAGATCTGTTTGTGGATGGGAAGTTCGCAAGTCTGGGAGCGCTGACCGAGAAATATGGGTTGCCCCAAGGGAATGCATTCCGGTATATGCAACTGAGGGCTTTTGCGAGGCAGCAGGTGAGGGAATTCCTGCTGCTCCCGACGCATGAGGTGCAGGACAGAGTAATCTCAAAGACATGGGTGGGGGATGGTAAGGTGTCAGATATATGTAGGGAAATGAGGGACGAGGGGGAGATTATGGTAGATGAGCTGAAAGGGAAATGGGAAGAAGAGCTGGGGGAGGAGATTGAGGAGGGGCTGTGGGCGGATGCCCTAAGTAGGGTAAACTCATCGTCCTCGTGTGCCAGGCTAAGCCTGATTCAATTTAAGGTGTTACACAGGGCGCATATGACTGGATCACGGCTCAGTAAATGTTTTGGGGTAGAGGATAGGTGTGCGAGATGCTCGAGAAGCCCAGCGAATCACACCCACATGTTCTGGTCATGTCCGGCACTACAGGGGTTCTGGGTGGGGGTGACAAAGGTGCTTTCGAAAGTAGTGGGAGTCCAGGTCGAACCAAGCTGGGGGTTGGCTATATTTGGGGTTGCACAAGAGCCGGGAGTGCAGGAGGCGAGAGAGGCTGATGTTTTGGCCTTTGCGTCCCTAGTAGCCCGACGCAGGATACTGTTGATGTGGAAGGAAGCCAAGCCCCCGGGGGTGGAGACCTGGATAAATGACATGGCAGGGTTTATAAAGCTGGAACGGATTAAGTTCGTCCTAAGGGGATCGGCTCAAGGGTTCACCAGGCGGTGGCAACCGTTCGTCGAATACCTCACAGAAAGATAGAGGGAATGGAAAAGAAGAAGGCAGCAGCAGCAGCCCAGGGGGGAAGGGGGGGGGGGGGGGAGGAACCAGAAGGAGTCTCAGGGTTATTAATATATATGTATAATATGTATAGGTCGTTGCTATAAATAATTGTATATTGGATTGTTAAACCATATTTTTGGAGAGTGTTTATCTGAGACAAGGCAGTTGCCATTTAGTTTTAGTTTTAGTTTTTGTTATATATTATTTATTCTTTGTTTATAAAACAGGTCATTGTTATTTATACTGTTATATTATTGTGTAAAGGATACACAATGAACTGTGATGGTTGACCAAAAATTTTCAATCAAATATTCTTTAAAAAAAAGCCATTTGCTTACACGGTCTACTGATCGTTATGACACAATTACACTTCTTTACAGGGGGAACATCTGCGTAGTAAAGAGAGCTGTACACATTCTCCAATGTAATGGGTGGGATTAAATCTTGTTTTTATCAACTTTGTAAATGTCACAGGCCATGGGTAGCCTTTTAATTCTGTATCTACTGGTTTCACAGGAATAAATGCACATGTTCTGTGACATCCCAGATTTAGCAAGGGTACAGAAGTAAATGAAATGTCAGAATGATGAAGTCTCTGATCATTTAATTCTTAATCAATAAGTGTTAACCATCAATACCATGTGGGTTAGCCCTGCAGGCTCACGGCTCCGAGGTCCCAGGTTCGATCCCGGCTCTGGGTCACTGTCTGTGTGGAGTTTGCACATTCTCCCCGTGTTTGCGTGGGTTTCGCCCCCACAACCCAACGATGTACCCGTACCAGCCTCCCCGAACAGGCGCCGGAATGTGGCGACTAGGGGCTTTTCACAGTAACTTAATTTGAAGCCTACTTGTGACAATAAGCAATTTTAATTTTAATTTTCATGTGCAGGGTAGGTGGATTGGCGATGCTAAATTGCCCCTTAATTGGAAAAAATGAATTGGGTACACTAAATTTATATTAAAAAAAAAAAAACATCAATACCATTTTTAAAAATTGCTCTTATTGCCAATCTTACTCAGCTGACATATTGTTTGGTCAGAGTGCTGCACTGTTGGAGGTGCCACCTTTTGGACGAGACCTAAAGTTAAGGTCTCTTTCCCCCCCCCCCATCTCAATTTCCCCTTTCAGCTTGATGCAATAGATCCCATGGTAATATTTGAAGGAGAGCAGAGTTTTCCTTAGTGTGCTGGTCCACATTTATCCCTAAACCATCATAATTCAAACAAATTAATTGGTTTTACTGTTATGAGCCCCAGGGCTGGTGCGCAGTCAATTCCAGCCCCACTTGACCCAGAATCGCAACACAATTGAAATTCATAAATATTTCTTAGAAAAACACCCAAAGTCCTTTGGGCCCTTTAGCTGTCCATTAATTACAGTCACTGGGTTTGTAAATTTGAATACTATTAATAACAGTAACTGTAATTAAATACGCAGCAAATACAACAGGTTAATTATTATCCAATTCCTAACCCCACCCCCACTTAAACTCGTCCCACCCTAATGAGGGCGAGAGAGCAGTTTCTTTCCTCTGAGCGTCCAGCACTCCAACTGTCTTTCCCCCTGGCTCTCTGAAAATCATCCCACTCCGGCAGGACCCAAGCACTGCCTGTTACTGGGCAGAATGCGGCTTTTTGGCCAATTCATTGGCCACCAGCCAACCAATCGAACCAGGTCCCACCAACGATAACAGCAAAAATAAAGACGGGGCAAAAAGGGAATACAAAGGAGAATTCCCTTTGGAGGAATGGAGAATTTCCATGCTAGTGCACTAGGGGGCGAGCTTCTGAGCCGCATGCTGGGTTATGCTTTTGGGGTCAAAATTGAGGAAGCAGGGCAGTCCGGTAGCGCAGTGAGTAGCACTGCTGCCTCACGGCGCCGAGGTCCCAGGTTCGATCCCGGCTCTGGGTCACTGTCCGTGTGGAGTTTGCACATTCTCCCCGTGTTTGTATGGGTTTCGCCCCCACAACCCAAAGATGTGCAGGCTAGGTGGGTTGACCACGCTAAATTGCCCCTTAATTGGAAAAAATGAATTGGGTAATCTAAATTTATTTATTTAAAAAAAAAAATTAAATTGAGGAAGCATAGTTTTATCCTTCCCTGAACTGTGAGTACTCTGTAATAATGCTGGCAACGCAAAATTGAAAAGTGTTACATTCCTTTTCCTTTATCTTTTCATGGGGCCGCACTCCAACGCGGCCAGCATTTGTTACCCAAAATAGAGTGGTTTGTTATTCTATTTTAGAGTCACCCAAGTTACTGTGGGACTGGAGGCCAAACCAGGTGAGCAGGCAGATTTCTTTCTCTGAAGAACTTTAGTGAACCAGATGGGGTTTTAATGACTGGTTTTCCGTTCCAATTTTATTAACTGCTGCCATGGTGGAATTACAGTCCAGCCGCCAGAGCGTTAACCAAGTGACACTACGACTATGCCGCCATCCCCCTGTCCTAATTATTATTATTATTATCTCCAACACCCAGGCAAAAAGAAATAGTTGCAAAAAATCAAAAAATGTTGCCAAGAATTAATATTTGCTTTTCTTCCTACGTTTTAATGTTCGTATTTTGATACTGAAGTTGGGTGAATATGTTCTGATGTTGAAATTGATTCACCAGTGGATTAATACTGACATTGAACCAGCTTTTTTCACACTGTTCCAGTCCAGTAACTCACCACTGGCGAAGTCAGCAAAATGGGTTTCCTCCGGGTGCTCCGGTTTCCTCCCACAGTCCAAAGGTGGATTTGGTGGCATGGCCGTGCTAACTTTCCCCTTACTTCCCTAAGATGTGCAGGTTAGGTCGATTGGCCATGTTAAATTTCCCCTTAGTGCCCCAAGATGTGCAGGTTAGGTCGATTGGCCATGCTAAATTTCCTCTTACTTCCCTAAGATGTGCAGGTTAGGTCGATTGGCCATGCTAAATTTCCCCTTAGTGCCCCAAGATGTGCAGGTTAGGTCGATTGGCCGTGCTAACTTTCCCATTACTTCCCTAAGATGTGCAGGTTAGGTCGATTGGCCATGTTAAATTTCCCCTTAGTGCCCCAAGATGTGCAGGTTAGGTCGATTGGCCATGCTAAATTTCCTCTTACTTCCCTAAGATGTGCAGGTTAGGTCGATTGGCCATGCTAAATTTCCCCTTAGTGCCCCAAGATGTGCAGGTTAGGTCGATTGGCCATGCTAAATTTCCCCTTAGTGCCTCAAGATGTGCAGGTTAGGTCGATTGGCCGTGCTAAATTTCCCCTTACTTCCCTAAGATGTGCAGGTTAGGTCGATTGGCCATGCTAAATTTCCCCTTAGTGCCCCAAGATGTGCAGGTTAGGTCGATTGGCCATGCTAAATTTCCCCTTAGTGCCCCAAGATGTGCAGGTTAGGTCGATTGGCCGTGCTAAATTTCCCCTTACTTCCCTAAGATGTGCAGGTTAGGTCGATTGGCCATGCTAAATTTCCCCTTAGTGCCCCAAGATGTGCAGGTTAGGTCGATTGGCCATGCTAAATTTCCCCTTAGTGCCCTCAGAAGTGCAGGTTAGGTCGATTGGCCATGCTAAATTTCCCCTTACTTCCCTAAGATGTGCAGGTTAGGTCGATTGGCCATGCTAAATTTCCCCTTACTTCCCTAAGATGTGCAGGTTAGGTCGATTGGCCATGCTAAATTTCCTCTTACTTCCCTAAGATGTGCAGGTTAGGTCGATTGGCCATGCTAAATTTCCCCTTAGTGCCCCAAGATGTGCAGGTTAGGTCGATTGGCCATGCTAAATTTCCCCTTACTTCCCTAAGATGTGCAGGTTAGGTCGATTGGCCATGCTAAATTTCCTCTTACTTCCCTAAGATGTGCAGGTTAGGTCGATTGGCCATGCTAAATTTCCCCTTAGTGCCCCAAGATGTGCAGGTTAGGTCGATTGGCCATGCTAAATTTCCCCTTAGTGCCCCAAGATGTGCAGGTTAGGTCGATTGGCCATGCTAAATTTCCCCTTAGTGCCCCAAGATGTGCAGGTTAGGTTGATTGGCCATGCTAAATTTCCCCTTAGTGCCCCAAGATGTGCAGGTTAGGTCGATTGGCCATGCTAAATTTCCCCTTAGTGCCCCAAGATGTGCAGGTTAGGTCGATTGGCCATGCTAAATTTCCCCTTAGTGCCCCAAGATGTGCAGGTTAGGTTGATTGGCCATGCTAAATTTCCCCTTAGTGCCCCAAGATGTGCAGGTTAGGTCGATTGGCCATGCTAAATTTCCCCTTAGTGCCCCAAGATGTGCAGGTTAGGTCGATTGGCCATGCTAAATTTCCCCTTAGTGCCCTAAGATGTGCAGGTTAGGTCGATTGGCCATGCTAAATTTCCCCTTAGTGCTCAAAGATGTGCAGGTTAGGTCGATTGGCCATGCTAAATTTCCCCTTAGTGCCCTAAGATGTGCAGGTTAGGTCGATTGGCCATGCTAAATTTCCCCTTAGTGCCCTAAGATGTGCAGGTTACGTGGATTGGCTGAGCTAAATTGCCCCTTAGTGTGCAAAGGTGTGCAGGGTGGGTGGGGTTACGGGGATAGGGGATATAATCCGAGCTACGAAGGCTTATTCCATCAAACATTTAGAGCCACAACAGTTTGCTGATATCCCCTCTAGAAGATGCAGTTTTGTGCCTCAATGACGTTTTCTCAGACTTGACCATCTCAATGGTATCGTGCGGTAACTGTTTGCTGGATTTTGCCTCGAGAGTTCTAAAATTGGATTTTGGGGGGAAACCGGGGACTGGCTTCTCCGGCCCGCCGCGCCACATTTCTGCCCCGACCCGTTGGCGGGATCCTCCGTCACACCGTCCGGTCAATCGGGTTTCCCATTGTGGGGCAGCCCCATGCCGTCGGGAAACCGTCAGGCGGCGGCAAAACAGAGAATCCCGACGGCGGAGAATCCCGCCCAAGGTGTCTCAGTGAGGTCAGGGAACTGGGTATATTTTGTGAACAACAGGTAACTTCAGATAAAACAGTATGTTTAGTTATTCATATACGTTAGTGTCAAAGTGTATGTTAGTCTTGTGTGACTTTTCTTCTTTGCAGTAATCAATATTCTTTATTAATTGTTCACTCAACGACTGGACTGGTTCCTCACTGGGTTGTCCGCGGTTCCTCACATTGTTCCAAACAAAAATACACCACTGAGAACCAGTGTTTCAAGTTATCCTTCGGGGTTTTGAGACACCCTCGCAGGTAACATCAGCGGGGATTTTATCAGGCGATAAAGGAGAGTCGATGGCAGAGTACATTTGGATTTTCAGAAGGCTTCTGATAAAATATAATGTGGAAAAACGTGAGCAAATCTACTTTGTTAGAAGGTACAGAGTATTTCCTAAAGGGTGAGAAATTAGAAAGTGTACATGTCCCCGTGGCAAGCGTGTGTTTGAGCGAGACGAGTTCACCGGGCAGTGGGTTGCACAGGGGAACGGGGCAGGGGTGCCCACTGTCACCGTTGTTATTCACGCTGGCGATTGAACCCTTGGTGATGGCCCCTTCTTGGGTCTGGTGAGTGGCGAGGGATTGTGAGGGCTGGCAGGGGGCCCCAGGTGCCTGTTGTATGCAGACGACCTGCTGTTGTTTGTATCGGCCCCGCTGGATAGTCCGGTGAGGATCATTGGCCTGTTAAAGAGGTTTGAGGCATTTTCAGGATATAATCTGAATTTTGGGAAGAATGAGGTCATTCCGGTGAATGCGGTGGGGCGGGAGGCACTGCCATTTAAGGTAGCTAGAGAGAGGTTGAGGTATTTGGGGATTCGGGTGATGCGTGAGAGGGCCACGATGCTCAGGTGGAGTTTGACGGCGCTAGTGGAGGAGGTTCAGGGGGATTTTAAGAGGTGGGACACTTTGCACTTGACATTGGCAGGGAGGGTGCAGGTGGTGAAGATGAATGTTCTGCAGAGGGTCCTGTACCTAATCCCATATTACTCCACACGGACAGTGACCCAGAGCCGGGATCGAACCTGGGACCTCGGTGCCGTGAGGCAGCAGTGCGAACCGCTGCGCCACCGTGCTGCCCTTAAAGAATTGTTAACACTCCCCGTTGAGAGGCATTTAGTGAAAATTGGTAAGATTCCTCTGCTGCACCATTTCCTATTTTGTTTTCTGGTGTGTACACTTGGTCACGTTTATAGTTGAATAGGCTGCTGACCAAACTCAAACGAGAACCTTTGCTTCTTTGGCCAGTTGCTGGAGGGCTGTTGCCAGAGGAGAAAAACCAAACAGAAAAACTGCTTTCAGCAGGTTGTCCATGTCAGACTTGGGAGCTTGTGATCATTCATTAGTTACACTTACTGTTTAATGGGGGTGGTTGTGCAAGGCTCCACAAACTGTGCATCGCAACAGCAGAAAAGTCAATTGCGCGACGTTCACTCGACACGCTGGAGCTTGTCTGCTATTTTGACTGCCTGGCAGATTACTCCACACCTTTGGCCTTCTTTTTAGGCTGTATCTGGGGATGGAGGGTGAGTGGCTTTGTAGCTGACAACC
Source organism: Scyliorhinus torazame (assembly GCF_047496885.1). Classification (NCBI taxonomy): domain Eukaryota; kingdom Metazoa; phylum Chordata; class Chondrichthyes; order Carcharhiniformes; family Scyliorhinidae; genus Scyliorhinus; species Scyliorhinus torazame. Next base: position 203,466,937 of record NC_092718.1, read on the forward strand.
TCACAGGCACTTCATTGTACGATAAAAAATATGCGGCACAGAAAGAGGTCATTGGCCTCAACTGGTCTCCACTGTGACCTCACTTCCGCCAACGTCTCCTGGAACATGTCGAGCGAGAGACGACAACCCGGGCCTACCAGCTTGTTAACGAGCTGACTGCAAATAAAGAAAGTACGTAGTTCACGACTCAAATTGTTTTGACACAAAATACATTTATTATCGTGTAGCGTCACACAGAAACACGCCAACAGGGAACCAAATGTACAAACAAGGAAATTGAGATCCTCCAATTTTTGCATCACGACAAAAGAAATTTGCCAAAGTAGCAATAAATTAATTGTACAATATTTACATCTGTGGATAGATCAGGCAGCTTTACAAAGCTCTGCTACATCCTCAATATCAGTTCCGTGTGTTGGTTCCTGCACAGCATCCGCTCATCCGTGTTCACCTCATAATGGCCTCAACTGTAGGCCTCGGTTCCACTGACTCAAGTTTCAAGTCTTTTGCATTCCGTGCTTGATCCTCAACCTTAGCAGGATTGTAAGATGTTACCCACTGGAGCATGTTTATGTGTGTGTGTGTGAGAGAGAGTGAGACAGAAGAAAAATCACGTTGCAATGGACAAGTTGCAGCCTTTGATGTTAAATGATTCCACTGACCACAAGAAGAGACATGCTTTTAATGGCATCGCACCTTTGAATGCCGATGACATCATTAGGCGCTTCACAAACAGCCGGTCAAAGAGCTAGGACAAAATGGCCAACAAGACCGAAGGGGGTTTCTAATGGCAGAGACCGAAACGAAAATAGAGGGGGGGTTTAGGGCGAACATTTCAGAGAGAGAATGTGAGAAAGCTGCCGCTTCCGGCACCATGGTGTAGTGGAGAGAAGGACAGTGCACTACGGTGCGACATCGGAAATGCTCGTGCGTGAGATCTACGCAGTCAAGCTTCGCTGACGGAACGTTGTCTGCCAAGTCCATCTCCCTTTGGACCCGCAATAACCCAGCTCCGTTCGTGGGCAGGGAGGACAAAAGGGCTGGACGACCCTCTCATTGACCTCCCATGAGAAAGTCTGCGTGGTTTTCCCAACCCTTGAGTGCCAAGCTGAACAGACCGCCTGATCAAGGAAACCGTGGTCGACACACTACAGCGTCCGAACGCAAGTTACTGTGAAAAGCCCCCTAGTCGCCACATTCCGGCGCCTGTTCGGGGAGGCTGTTACGGGAATCGAACCGTGCTGCTGGCCTGCCTTCAAAGCCAGCGATTTAGCCCTGTGCTAAACAGCCCCTAAAACTTGAGAAAATCAAGCTGGCAGAACTGACATTAGAAACCAAGCAATCTGGTTTTAGACTAAGTCGATACTTGTAACGATTAAGTGGCGCGTGTTTATTTTGAGGGTAGTTTCCTTGGTTTCTATTTCTCTGCTTAATCATTCCCCTTGCTAACCTGGGCTCGCCGTGACCCCTGCGATGTCGTTCGATAACTGGATTTATTTAAGTGCAGCCCTGCGGTGAATATTTCCTTTGCTTGCAGAAAGTGAGAGAGTGTGCAGGGAGGGGTGGGGATCCAGGTTCTAGACTACCAATAACACCCCCCCCTTACACCACTGGGGAAGAAAGGCTTTCCAAGATGCAAGAACCAAACTGAATTCTGTCCCATGAGGGTGGCGTGGCTGATTAAATGACCAAAAGATTCTCGCAAATTCCTTTCAGACCTTCGTGACCATTTACGCAGGCTTCGAAAGGCTTTTACCAATCAAATGTGAGTTTTGCTTTTCTTGCCGATTTCTAAAGCTGCCCGGAGCAGCACTGGGGAAATAAAATGAACCACAGAATGGCCGTCAGCTCTTGCAGGGGTGGAGGAGAGTCCGCACAAAACTGCGGCATGGCTAACCATGGCTTGTAAAGCAAGCCTTGGATTGAGAATCGAGCTTTCTTTCTGTGCATTTTCTCTCCATATTGAAATGTTCACCTTCAGGATAGGGACAGTGAGCTCAGTATTATAAATTTGGGGTGGAAGTCGAATCATTCGCACATGGCGGTGGTTGGAGAATGGTTGGAGAGGGGGGGCGTTATTAACACACGAGTCGATGGTAAGAGTACAAGCCGGCCAAGGAGGTGGCATTAGTATATGTTGCTGCTTTTCAACCTTGGACATGGTGGTAGAGAGATGGAGTGGGTAGGCACCTCAGGTCATGTTCACTTCAGTTCCTAATCCTAGCAAGGGGTGGGAAGCCATTGTTACCACCCAGTGCCCAGCTCTGTATGGCAACCTGGGAACAGGCCGTGTGGCAGGCCTCTGACCTTCTAAAGCCACAGGCTGCACGGACAGAGAGAAGGGGGTGAAAAAATGACAGAAAATTGGACAAGAAAAGACGGATAAAACCTCCGAAAAGGTATTTAAATCAAATTGCGCTGGAAACAAACAAAAATGTCTTGTTGAACATTTTAGCCTCGTGTAGACGTTTTCCTGTAATCCTCAAAAATCCTCGCCCAGGACCAAAGAGGCAGATTTTTACTTTGCACGTCCATCACACTAAAATGTAACATCAGATATACAGACGAAAAACCAAGCAGGGCACAAGGAACATCTTTGTAAATTGGCACTGTAAACATGGCGGATAACAGGTCACAACACACAGTTTAGGCTCTGGTACAATTATTGTGCAAAGCAACATTGGCAGGGATTCAGGTATGGCCACACCACCGTCTCAGGGCAACTAGGCAAGTTGAGGGGTGTGGGGTGGGGGCGGATGTGTTCGAACATCGACATCCCTGGCTTTGCTACCCTTTGGTGGGAGGCAGTCAGTTCACCTCGGGGCTTCACTCTTGTGCTCAGAAATCTCTGGCAGCTCTGCTTTTAAGAGACACAGATGCTCCTTCAATATCTGTCCCAGGTACTTTGGTCGCAAGATATGCGAGGGAGGAACCTTATGGCTTTTGACACAAAACCTACACAGTACGAGTGCCCAAGAGCTTCAGATGGCTGCAGCACCTAGCAGGGACGTCAATGAACACGGAGATGCTGAAAGTGACCCACACCACATGCAGTGCTGACTTATACTTACATTGGACTGTCGATGTACCTAAACTGTCAAAGTCACACATCTCCGAGGGGACCCTGAATAGTTTCGCTGCGAAGGTGGAGTGGATTACCTGAACCCCTGTAACAGCAGATATAGGACAGGGCTTCCTGGCGAACTACATCCTCCCTGGATAGAGCAAGGTGCGTTTTTTAGATGCAGGAGGGACAAGTGCAGCTCAAGGTGAACCGGCTGTAGCTACATTGTCGCTGAATGCAAGTTTCCACTAGCTGTTGGAGGGTCTGAAGGGCGCCTCTTACTGTTAGCTGGATTATCCCTGAAATGGTGTTCACTGAAAAATAATACATGAATTACTTCCTTTCCAGTGAGCAGAGGCCACAGTTCAAGGTCAATAAAATGACTTTTCTTCAAAATAAACTTTGTCAGCAGTTTAAAAACCAGGGCCTAGACATTAATGATAATAATAATCTTTATTATTGTCACAAGTAGGCGTACATTAACACTGCAATGAGGTTACTGTGAAAAGCCCCTAGTCGCCACATTCCAACGCCTGTTCGGGGACACTGAGGGAGAATTCAGAATGTCCAATTGACCTAACAAGCACGTCTTTCGGGACTTGTGGGCGGAAACCGGAGCACCTGGAGGAAACCCACGCAGACACGGGGAGAACGCGCAGACTCCACACAGACAGTGACCCAAGCGGGAATCGAACCTGGGACCCTGGCGCTATGAAACAGCAGTGTTAACCACTGTGCTACCGTGCTCTGTGTAATATTGACAGAGAGATTCTTAATGCTTTTTTGTGCATTTGCTTTGTCTGCTGTTTCAAACCGATCTTGACCTGTTCACTTTAATAAGCTTAAGATCTAAATTATAACTGCAGAGAATAGAATTAGATATCAGCCTGTACTATAATGTAACGTTTAATTTACATTCTGGGATACTGGTCGCTGGTAAACACCTGACGATGGGACACGGGGTGAGCAAGAAAAGTGGCACCTCTTTCTCCAAAACATTCACTCTGCCCTCAATGTTCTCTCCTTAACTCCTGAAAGCACTAACATGTGTTGGAACTACAGCTGTAATTGATGCCGGGCAAGCTTAGATATCCTCGCCACATGGTTTTTATCTGCATCTGATCCCAGACAGTATTTCCAACAGGCTAGTTGACCATCAGTGGGGCAGTCCAGTTTGCTCCTACTGCATTGCCTGGAGTCAGCAGATTCCAGGCAGATGTGTTGCCTTTCCGTTTTCACTCCACTCCCCCATGAGCACCAAAACACCTACTCCGCCTCCAAAGAGCCCATGGGCTGTAGGGCCGCCCTGGTGATGATCCCACCACAGCCACAGCAGAGATCAGCTTACAACAGATTGATATGGAACCTGGGCTGGTCTGTGTTACTTACTGAGCTGCACATTTGCATTTCGCAACTGAGATATGAGGGCAGCTTTTAAAGGTAAGTCCCTCCTTTTCAAAGATGACAAGGGGCCTGGTGGAGGTAAAGGGTGTTGAGGGAAGAGATAATCTGAGGGATGTCAGGGCAAGAGATTTAAGATAAGGGGTGCCATGGTAAGAGAGCGGAGAGGTGCCATGCTGAGAAATGCAGAAGTAGGGGATGCCAAGACAAAAAAAATGGGAATTAAATTAATTTCTGCACCTTTCGTTTCCAGTGCCCTATCCAACCCTCTCCGAATAGAGGCAGATCAAAGCTCCCTCGAAGTGTGCATTTTTAAATTGTGACATTTCTATTCCTCTCTTTGTGATGGGCTTCCAAAGAAATTAACCAATTCCGAGTTGACTTTTGGCCAGTTTTCTTTTGCTATGGATATGCTGCTAGCGGCCTTGACTCCGAGGAAGGGACCTGTTGTAGTTTCTGTTATCACAGCGTGACCAGGTCGTAACCCAAGTTGCTGAATTGAGTGCCAAGTTAGTATGATGCTGCCTAGATTTCAGATACCAATTTCCTCCTTTAACCTCCCATTCAAACAGTATTTCCCAGTCGATTTCGGCGTGAGAACAGCTGGTGAGTCAGTTTCAGCGGGAGCATTGCGGAAGTGGCTGCTGGGAGGTAAGTCTGTCCTTTAAAAGCACTTGTCTTTGCAGGGGCAGGCCAGTCGATTTCGGCGTGAGAACAGCTGGTGAGTCAGTTTCAGCGGCAGCAGTGCGGAAGTGGTTGCTGGGAGGTAAGTCTGTCCTTTAAAAGCACTTGTCTTTGCAGGGGCAGGCCAGTCGATTTCGGCGGGAGAATCAGCTGGTGAGTCAGTTTCAGCGGGAGCAGTGCGGAAGTGGTTGCTGGGAGGTAAGTCTGTCCTTTAAAAGCACTTGTCTTTGCAGGGGCAGGCCAGTCGATTTCGGCGTGAGAACAGCTGGTGAGTCAGTTTCAGCGGCAGCAGTGCGGAAGTGGTTGCTGGGAGGTAAGTCTGTCCTTTAAAAGCACTTGTCTTTGCAGGGGCAGGCCAGTCGATTTTGGCGGGAGTGGAGCTGGCTGGTTAGTCAATTTCAGCAGGAGCTGAGAAATTTTTATTTTTTATTTTTTTTAAATTAGTGTTTTAGGCGGGAACAGGAAGTCGACCCGCGGACGTCTGGGAAGACCCTCACCAATAAATTCTGGTGGAGAGGAAACCCGAGACACTACACTACACAAAAATAATAATAATATAATAAAATATGGTACTTACCTCAGACCAATGGGTTTTATTATTAGGTTAGAGGAGGAGGGCGGGTGGGAGACACTACACGTGTAGTGTCTCCCACCCGCCCTCCTCCTCTAACCTAATAATAAAACCCATTGGTCTGAGGTAAGTACCATATTTTATTATATTATTATTATTTTTTATAAAAAATTTAATTTAGTTGTTAGCCAGATCTTGGTAGAAAGTTAGAGGAATGGCAGGGAAGGGAGTGCAATGTTCCTCCTGCAGGATGTTTGAGGTGAGGGATGCAGTTAGTGTCCCTGCTGATTTTACCTGCAGGAAGTGCTGCCATCTCCAGCTCCTCCAAGACCGAGTTAGGGAACTGGAGCTGGAGTTGGAAGAACTTCGGATCATTCGGGAGGCAGAAGGGGTCATAGATAGCAGCTTCAGGGAATTAGTTACACCAAAGATTGGAGACAGGTGGATAACTGTAAGAGGGACTGGGAAAAAGCAGTCAGTGCAGGGATCCCCTGCGGTCGTTCCCCTGAGAAACAAGTATACCGCTTTGGATACTTGTGGGGGGGGGGACTTACCAGGGGTAAGCCATGGGGTACGGGCCTCTGGCACGGAGTCTGTCCCTGTTGCTCAGAAGGGAAGGGGGGGGAGAGGAGCAGAGCATTAGTAATTGGGGACTCTATAGTCAGGGGCACAGATAGGAGATTTTGTGGGAGCGTGAGAGACACACGTTTGGTACGTTGCCTCCCAGGTGCAAGGGTACGTGATGTCTCGGATCGTGTTTTCCGGGTCCTTAGGGGGGAGGGGGAGCAGCCCCAAGTCGTGGTCCACATTGGCACTAACGACATAGGTAGGAAAGGGGACAAGGATGTCAGGCAGGCTTTCAGGGAGCTAGGATGGAAGCTCAGAACTAGAACAAACAGAGTTGTTATCTCTGGGTTGTTGCCCGTGCCACGTGATAGTGAGATGAGGAATAGGGAGAGAGAGCATTTAAACATGTGGCTACAGGGATGGTGCAGGCGGGAGGGATTCAGATTTCTGGATAACTGGGGCTCTTTCTGGGGAAGGTGGGACCTCTACAGACAGGATGGTCTACATCTGAACCTGAGGGGCACAAATATCCTGGGGGGGAGATTTGTTAGTGCTCTTTGGGGGATTTTAAACTAATGCAGCAGGGACATGGGAACCTGGATTGTAGTTTTAGGGTAAGGGAGAATGAGAGTATAGAGGTCAGGAGCACAGATTTGACGTCGCAGGAGGGGGCCAGTGTTCAGGTAGGTGGTTTGAAGTGTGTCTACTTCAATGCCAGGAGTATACGAAACAAGGTAGGGGAACTGGCAGCATGGGTTGCTACCTGGGACTTCGATGTTGTGGCCATTTCGGAGACATGGATAGAGCAGGGACAGGAATGGATGTTGCAGGTTCCGGGGTTTAGGTGTTTTAGTAAGCTCAGAGAAGGAGGCAAAAGAGGGGGAGGTGTTGCGCTGCTAGTCAAGAGCAGTATTACGGTGGCGGAGAGGATGCTAGATGGGGACTCTTCTTCCGAGGTAGTATGGGCTGAAGTTAGAAACAGGAAAGGAGAGGTCACCCTGTTGGGAGTTTTTTTTATAGGCCTCCTAATAGTTCTAGGGATGTAGAGGAAAGGATGGCGAAGATGATTCTGGATAAGAGCGAAAGTAACAGGGTAGTTATTATGGGAGAATTTAACTTTCCAAATATTGACTGGAAAAGATATAGTTCGAGTACAATAGATGGGTCGTTTTTTGTACAGTGTGTGCAGGAGGGTTTCCTGAAACAATATGTTGACAGGCCAACAAGAGGCGAGGCCACGTTAGATTTGGTTTTGGGTAATGAACCAGGCCAGGTGTTGGATTTGGAGGTAGGAGAGCACTTTGGGGACAGTGACCACAATTCGGTGACGTTTACGTTAATGATGGAAAGGGATAAGTATACACCGCAGGGCAAGAGTTATAGCTGGGGGAAGGGCAATTATGATGCCATTAGACGTGACTTGGGGGGGATAAGGTGGAGAAGTAGGCTGCAAGGGTTGGGCACACTGGATAAGTGGGGCTTGTTCAAGGATCAGCTACTGCATGTTCTTGATAAGTATGTACCGGTCAGACAGGGAGGAAGGCGTCGAGCGAGGGAACCGTGGTTTACCAAGGAAGTGGAATCTCTTGTTAAGAGGAAGAAGGAGGCCTATGTGAAGATGAGGTGTGAAGTTTCGGTTGGGGCGATGGATAGTTACAAGGTAGCGAGGAAGGATCTAAAGAGAGAGCTAAGACGAGCAAGGAGGGGACATGAGAAGTATTTGGCAGGAAGGATCAAGGAAAACCCAAAAGCTTTCTATAGGTATGTCAGGAATAAGCGAATGACTAGGGAAAGAGTAGGACCAGTCAAGGACAGGGATGGGAAATTGTGTGTGGAGTCTGAAGAGATAGGCGAGATACTAAATGAATATTTTTCGTCAGTATTCACTCAGGAAAAAGATAATGTTGTGGAGGAGAATGCTGAGCCCCAGGCTAATAGAATAGATGGCATTGAGGTACGTAGGGAAGAGGTGTTGGCAATTCTGGACAGGCTGAAAATAGATAAGTCCCCGGGGCCTGATGGGATTTATCCTAGGATTCTCTGGGAGGCCAGGGAAGAGATTGCTGGACCTTTGGCTTTGATTTTTATGTCATCATTGGCTACAGGAATAGTGCCAGAGGACTGGAGGACAGCAAATGTGGTCCCTTTGTTCAAAAAGGGGAGCAGAGACAACCCCGGCAACTATAGACCGGTGAGCCTCACGTCTGTAGTGGGTAAAGTCTTGGAGGGGATTATAAGAGATAAGATTTATAATCATCTAGATAGGAATAATATGATCAGGGATAGTCAGCATGGCTTTGTGAAGGGTAGGTCATGCCTCACAAACCTTATCGAGTTCTTTGAGAAGGTGACTGAACAGGTAGACGAGGGTAGAGCAGTTGATGTGGTGTATATGGATTTCAGCAAAGCGTTTGATAAGGTTCCCCACGGTAGGCTATTGCAAAAAATACGGAGGCTGGGGATTGAGGGTGATATAGAGATGTGGATCAGAAATTGGCTAGCTGAAAGAAGACAGAGGGTGGTGGTTGATGGGAAATGTTCAGAATGGAGTACAGTCACAAGTGGAGTACCACAAGGATCTGTTCTGGGGCCGTTGCTGTTTGTCATTTTTATCAATGACCTAGAGGAAGGCGCAGAAGGGTGGGTGAGTAAATTTGCAGACGATACTAAAGTCGGTGGTGTTGTCGATAGTGTGGAAGGATGTAGCAGGTTACAGAGGGATATAGATAAGCTGCAGAGCTGGGCTGAGAGGTGGCAAATGGAGTTTAATGTAGAGAAGTGTGAGGTGATTCACTTTGGAAGGAATAACAGGAATGCGGAATATTTGGCTAATGGTAAAGTTCTTGAAAGTGTGGATGAGCAGAGGGATCTAGGTGTCCATGTACATAGATCCCTGAAAGTTGCCACCCAGGTTGATAGGGTTGTGAAGAAGGCCTATGGAGTGTTGGCCTTTATTGGTAGAGGGATTGAGTTCCGGAGTCGGGAGGTCATGTTGCAGCTGTACAGAACTCTGGTACGGCCGCATTTGGAGTATTGCGTACAGTTCTGGTCCCCGCATTATAGGAAGGACGTGGAGGCTTTGGAGCGGGTGCAGAGGAGATTTACCAGGATGTTGCCTGGTATGGAGGGAAAATCTTATGAGGAAAGGCTGATGGACTTGAGGTTGTTTTCGTTGGAGAGAAGAAGGTTAAGAGGAGACTTAATAGAGGCATACAAAATGATCAGGGGGTTGGATAGGGTGGACAGTGAGAGCCTTCTCCCGCGGATGGATATGGCTGGCACGAGGGGACATAACTTTAAACTGAGGGGTAATAGATATAGGACAGAGGTCAGAGGTAGGTTCTTTACGCAAAGAGTAGTGAGGCCGTGGAATGCCCTACCTGCTACAGTAGTGAACTCGCCAACATTGAGGGCATTTAAAAGTTTATTGGATAAACATATGGATGATAATGGCATAGTGTAGGTTAGATGGCTTTTGTTTCGGTGCAACATCGTGGGCCGAAGGGCCTGTACTGCGCTGTATTGTTCTATGTTCTATGTTCTATAGTAACGGTCACTGCTAAATAGGCGACAGCCTGAATCCGGGCGGATGTGTGTTAGGAACTTAGGGCTTGATTTTCCGTCTGTTTGCGCCAGTGGGATCCGCTGTGGCGGTGGCGAAACACGTCGCGGGGACCCGCGTGGAACATCCCACCCACAGGAAGAGGAGTCGTCCACTCAGCCTCTCAGTTCCCGCTGCGCCAATCAAATGATTCGCTTCATACCTGCCCATATTAAACTCCACCTGCCCCACTTCTGCCCACTCATTTTAATATATCAATGACCCTTTGCAATTTTCGGTTCACGTCTACACTATTTACTGGGCCACCTAACTCTCATGCCATTCACTGATGGCGGGATTCTCTACTCCTGAATACACTCACCGACTGAGTACCCAGAGCTCTGAGTGAAGAGCGTTCCACTCTCGGTGTTCAAGGGCCATCCCCTCATCATGAGGCCAGTGATCCTTGATGAAAATTCTCCAACTGGGGGAAATAGCCTCTCAGCATCTACCCTATCAAGCGCTCTAAGAATGTTATACTTTTTAGTGAGATCTCCTCTCGTTCTTCTAAACTCCAGCAGATATAGGCAGAGTCTACTCAACCTGTCCTCATAGGTCCTTCGGGCGAATCTTCAAGGCAACCTTTTCTTTCTTCTTTCGTGGGATTTGGCCGTCACCAGCAAGGCCAGCATTTGTTGCCCATCCCTAATTGCCCTTGAATTGACTGGCTTGCCGGGCTATTTTAACAGGGCAGTTAAGGGTCAACCAGATTGTTGTGGGTCTGGAGTCACAAGGAGGCTGGCAGGTTTTTCCTTCCTTTTAAGGAACCTTCCTGTCAATGAATCGATGATAGTTGTCATGGTCACTATTATTGTGACTAGTGTCTTTTTAACATTTGAGATTTATGAATTGAATTTAAATTCCACCAGCTGCCATGGTAGGATGTGAACCCATGTCCCCAGGGCATTTACCTGGGCCTCCGGATTACTGATCCAGTGATATTACTATTATGCCACCATCTCTCCCAGCCATATCTGACCTCAGGGAAGGAGACAAAAGTTGTGCACAGTACTTCAGGTGTACTCCTAACTTATACTCCAGCATTGTACACAATCACCAAAACCCTGTATAATGGCAGCTAGTGGAATTTGAACTCAATGAATAAATTCAACGGATTAATGATAACATCTGGAATTGAAAACTGGTCTCAGTAATGTTGAACATGAAAACTATCATCGATTGTTGTAAAAGCCCCCCTGGTTCACTAATGTCAATGAGGGAAGGAAATCTGCCATCCTTACCTGGTCTGTCCGACATATGACTAGACCCACAGCAAAGTGCCACTCAGTTCAAGGGCAATTAGAGATTGGCAACCATTGCTGGCCTTGCCAATGACGCCCACATCACACAAAAGAAAAATCACTACCTATGCCAATAAGGATGTGTTGATTGTTTTTAAACAGACACGTATACAAGGAATGGAGATAAAACAAGTAAAAGGACTGACCTTATAAGTGTATGTTGCCAGTTGGGGCACTGACTCCTGCTAGTGACCCTGCTTAGAAAATTAGAATGAAATCTACTCCACTGCTGGTTAGGTATTAATGGATTACTAGCAATTGAAAAGTGAAGCACCTTTGAATTGAACAACTTTAGACCACAACCAGTGTTCCCAATTCCTCAGAGAGCAGGTGTTGGCAATGCTTCTGTTGTGACCATTTACACCTCCTCTGGACCCAGCTTTTGTTCCTTATTGTTCCCGAACACTCCCTTTTGTCATGCCATTTAATCACTCCTGCCCTCCAAATTATTGCAGACTTTCCTCACCCTTTACCCCTGGTTCTATACTGGTTTGTAAATTGTAAATCTGTAATTTCTTTTGTTTCTGATGACAAGTCATTGACCTGAAACATTACCCCTTTGTCTATCCTCATGGATGCTGCCTGGCCTACTGAGTGTTTCCAGCATTTTCTGTTTTTATTTCAGATTTCCAGTATCTCGAGTCTCATTGTGCATTCTTGGCTGGGAGCCCAGACATCCATTAGTCTGTTGAAGCAGCTGTTCCTTTGAGTAAAGTTTGTTGTATTGACAGTTCCTTTCCTTAGATCTATTTTGTCAATTGCACAATGCTTATTTACACAAGGTAAAGAGGTGTAAAGTGCAGGTAGTTTCTGCTACTGATACTTTAAAAAGTCAGGATTATGGGCGGCACGGTGGCGCAGTTAGCATTGCTGCCTCACAGAGCTGAGGACCTGGATTCTATCCCGGTCCTGGGCCACTGTCCGTGTGGAGTTTGCACATTCTCCACGTGTCTGCGTGGGTCTCACCCCCACAACCCAAAGATTTGTTGGGTAGGTGGATTGGTCACACTAAATTGCCCCTTATTTGAAAAAATAAAGAATTGGGTACTCTAGATTTATCAAAAAAAATTTAAAAGTCAGAATTATTCTCACTTTTATGGGGTTGTAATGAAAGCAGATATTTCAAAATAAAGATATGAATGAAAGACAGTTTTTAAAGCTCTTCTGCAAATGCCATTGTATAGGATTCATTGCTTCTGTACGAAGTGTATACTGCGTGAATGGGCATGGAAGTGCCATAGGTTGGCATTCAGGGTATAAGGGGCCATTGGGGTTTGGGTAGAGAGGCACTGGTTGGCAAGGGGACATGGGCAAGACCTTTTAAGCTACCTTTCAAATGTTTCCTTCATTCAGACTATGGTTTACGACACCGCTGAGATCTATGAGCCTGTAAAAAGCTGGACCGACTCCACAGAGCTTGCAGGTGGCTAGGAGATGCCTATTCCCACAGTGGAGCTGGCCAGATCAGGAGTGCAGGATGCAGGCTCGCGTCTCGAACCAGCCCAGACTCATGTGCTGGCGGGGGGGGGGGGGGGGCGGGCACCAGGAATGAGGAATCCCGGAATTGGGTCCGTTCCGCCATTTCTGAAGGTGCGCGGAGACTCCCCAACTCACAGGGTAAAACCGACAAGAAGTTTTAATTGAGGAGCTATTCAAATGTGCTGAATCATTACAAAGAAAGGGCTGGACTGAGTGCTCCATACTTACTGGGTTTGAGCTTTGATGGAGTTTCTCAAATCTGAATTTCAAAGTCGCTCTCGGAGAGGTTTTACACTTTGTGGTATCTGGGGAGGAAAATAAACATTGAGAAATTAGATGAATGCTGTTGGCAGATATCAGCTCATGACAGTGGCTGCCAAGCTTTGACTAACCTCAGCTCCTTCTTTCAATTGAGACACACAAGTGAAGGGGGTCAATACTGGATGCACCCTCGAGGTTAGAAAGGGTAGGAGAGAAGTCAAGATAAGCCCAAGATGCATTTGGTTAGCTCACTTCTCACTGTAGATCATGAGTGTACACCAGGTATCCCAGCACCATACCACATTATCTCCAGATGTTTCACAAAAGGAACTACTCTTCTCAAGTGCAATTATTTTTGTTATTCGGACAAGCAACAGAGGGTCAACTTTCATATAAGAATCTTTATTGTCACAAGTAGGCTTACATTAACACTGAAATGAAGTTACTGCGAAAATCCCCGAGTCACCACATTCCGGCGCCTGTTCGGGTACACAGAGGGAGAATTCAGAATGTCCAATTCACCTAACAAGCACATCTTTCGGGATTTGTGGGAGGAAACTGGAGCACCCGGAGGAAACCCACGCAGACACGGGGAGAACGTGCAGATAGTGACCCAAACCGGGAATCGAATCTGGGGCCTTGGCGTTGTGAAGCAACAATGTGCCTTAAATTCAGGGCTCCACCTTCAGAGTTGGCTGTTATTCCTGTTTCAGATACAGACACTGGGGCCAGGATTCTCCGACCTTCCACGCCCGGCGCGGGGCGGAGAATAGCCGATGACACCGGAAATCCGGCGCGATGCCTATTCCCTGCGGACCCGCCAGTCGCATGCGCGCGGTCGACGTGGCGATGGTCGGGGGCCGTTGAAAGAGGCCCCCGCGGCGATTCTTCGAGGAGACCGGACGAGTTCCCGCCGCATTCCCGGCGGCGTGGTTTACATCTGGTTCCACCCAGTGGGAGCTCATGGTGGCGGCTGGTCGTGGCCGTTCTGGTGAGGGGAGGGGGGGGGGGGATCAGACTCCGGGGGGGGGGGCCTCCACGATGACCAGGACTGCGATCGGGGGCAACAGATCAGCGGGCGCGCGCATTCTGGGGGGGGGGGGGGGGCCTCTCTTCTTCCGCGCCAGGCCGCTGTAGGGCTCCGCCATGTTGCGCGGGGGCCGGCGCGAAAACGGCGGCCGGAAGTGCAGGTGAATACATGCAGCAAGCAATCAGACTGCCTATCTCTCGTGCACGCCGATTAACATCGGCTTTTCCTATCGTCGGGTTTCGTTTTCAGAGTCCATGCTTTCAATAAATAAACTGATAGCACAGCAATCTGATCGTCCGACACTCTGAGGTCCGAGACATTCCTGCCTTTGGGAAAACGTGTCCCTTATTGATTATCAGCATATGGGAGTCAACGACAGGGACGGCAGGCATTGAACACTAATCCCCATGGCGACTAATCGGCGAGAAAATGGGGTGGAGGGTTTGTTCTGAATGGCTGGGTAGGCCACTTCAGAGAATCAGCCACATTGGTGCGTGACCAGGGTAACATGTGGGCCTGAGCAGGCCGGGGCAGCAGGTTCCCTTCCCTGAAGGGCAGTGGCAAAGTGCTCACTTTTATCGACACTAGCTTTCACGTCCAGAGTTTGGAAAAATGGAATTGAAATCTGATGAGTTGGGTGTTCTGGATCACATACAGGTCACCAACACTTGAAGTAGTGCAACACTATTTCATTGAATTGTTCACTCTTTAAACATACTTGAACTGTGGGTAAATACGAAACTAGCTTTAACTAAAGACCTTTGCCTTGTCCTAACCAGTTGATGCACTCAGCACATGGTGAATGTCTGTGTTGCAGGCTGTGAGCTCTGTGCTCCCAGCTAGCTGCTACTCGAATGAGCGGGAACTCTGATGCCCCCTGTCTTTATAGTGCGTGTGCTCTCACTGGTGATTGGCTGCGGTGTTGTATATGTTGATTGGTCCCACTGTGTGTCCATCAGTGTGTGGCTGCACCATGATATACTGGTGTATATTATGACATCCCCCTTTTATATACAAAAATGTGCCTGCGTGACAATAAATAGTGTGTGGCGAATGTTCCTGACTACGTGTGTGCAAAATATTTACAGGACTATGTACATAAAACTAAGCTATTTACATGGGAAGGTACCTGGTGCAGAAAAAAGTTTGACACACAAATAACGAGATGAACACTATATACAAACCACTTGAACGATTAAACGGAAGAACAGAACAGACCAGAGAATCCATTAGTGCACAAAGTTCACAAATTAAGTCTCTGAGGTGGGCGACGAATTCTGGTTGACCGCCTCAAGGGTGGGTCGGGAGCCGCCGGCTGAGGAGCGGGCTGGACTGCATCAGAGTGAGGAGGATGCAGAGTGACCGGGATCTCTGCATAGTCCAGGTCAGGGTCAGCAGGAGGGCGAGGCGACAGTGGAGGATCACGTAGTGAGCGCGGAACGAGACGAAGGGCATGTCGATTACGGCGCAGAATGGAACCATCTGGTAGACGAACCAGGAACGAGCGGGGAGCCACCTGCCGAAGAACCACAGCGGTTGCGGACAAGCCACCATCCGGAAGAATGATGCGGACGTTGTCATCTGGAACCAGAGCAGGGGGATCAGCTGCACGGGGTCATGAGCCGCCTTGTGCTGTGCACGAGACAGTTGCATTCGTTGAAGGACCGGAACGTGGTCGAATGGACGTGAATGGACGGCACCGTCGTCCTCAGGGTGCAACCCATGAGCAGCTGGGCTGGCGACAGGCCAGTGGACAGTGGGGCCGAGCGATAGGCCAGCAGGGCGAGGTAGAAGTTGGATCCCGCATCGGCAGCCTTGCAGAGGAGCCGTTTGACTATGTGGAAGCCCTTCTCCGCTTTGCCATTGGATTGGGGGTACAGGGATGTCACATGCACAATGTTGTACCTCCTGGCAAAGTTGGACCATTCCTGGCTTGCGAAGCAGGGGCCATTGTCCGACACCACAGTGAGTGGGATGCCGTGACGAGCAAAGGTGTCTTTACAGGCACGGATGACTGCAGACGATGTGGTGTCGTGCAAACGTACCACCTCCGGGTAGTTGGAAAAATAGTCTGCAATCAGAACATAGTCCCTGCCCAGCGCGTGGTCCCTGCCCAGCACGTGGAACAGGTCGATGCCGACCTTGGGTCAAGGGGACGTGACCAACTCATGGGGCTGTAGGGTCTCACGTGGTTGGGCCGGCTGGAACCACTGACAGGTGGGGCAGTTGAGCACTGTGTTGGTGATGTCGTCATTGATGCCGGGCCAGTACACTGCCTCTCGGGCCCATTGGTGGCACTTCTCCACTCCAAGATGGCCCTCGTGTAGCTGTTCCAAGACGAGCTGGCGCATGCTGTGCGGGATAACAATGTGGTCCAGCTTCAGGAGGACCCACCATCGACTACCGCCAGATCGTCTCTGATGTTGTAGAACTGCGGATATTGGCCCTTGAGCCACCCGTCTGTTAGGTGGTGCATGACACGCTGTAGCAGGGGGTCAGCCGCAGTCTTGCGGCGAATTTGAACGAGGCGTTCATCCGTGGCCGGTAGTTTGGAGGCCACGAAGGCCACAGAGCATCGGCCATGATCAGGTCCTTGCCTGGGGTGTATACCAGCTGGAAGTCGTATCGCCGGAGTTTGAGCAGAATGCGCTGGAGGCGAGGTGTCATGTTGATCAAGTCTATTTGTATTATATTTACCAGCGGGCGATGGTCGGTCTCGACGGTGAATTGGGGAAGGCCATACACATAATCATGAAACTTAACCACACCGGTCAGGAGGCCCAGGCACTCCTTTTCTATCTGCGCGTAACGCTGTTCCGTGGGGGTCATGGCGCGTGACGCATATGCAACGGGGGCCCATGATGAGGCCTCATCGCGTTACAGGAGCACTGCCACAATGCTGGATTGACTGGCATCGGTCGGAATTTTTGTCTCTTTTGCTGGATCAAAAAAGGCCAATACCGGGGCCGTGGTAAGTTTGGTTTTAAGTTCTCTCCATTCGCGCTCGTGGGCAGGAAGCCATTGGAAGTCTATTATCTTCCTGACCAGGTTCCTGAGAACTGTGGTATGAGAGGCGAGGATAGGGATGAACTTCCCTAGGAAGTTGACCATGCCAAATATCGGAGGACTGCCTTCTTATCCTCTGGCTTTTTCATGGCTGTGATGGGAGCCACCTTGTCCGCATCCGGCCGCACACCCAACTGGAAGATATGGTCCCCTAGGACCTTGAGTTCCGTCTGGCCGAAGGAGCATTTGGCTCTATTGAGGCGTAGGCCCTGCTCCCGTATGCGTTTGAACACGCGCTGGAGGCGACAAATAATTATCTCGTCGACATAGACGCGAACACCTTCAATGCCTTCCATCATTTGTTCCATGATCCTGTGGAACACTTCTGACGCCGATATGATCCCAAACGGCATCCTGTTGTAACAATATCTGCCAAAAGGAGTGTTAAAGGTACACAGTTTCCTGCTGGATCGGTCTAGTTGAATTTGCGAGAATCCTTTCGAGGAATCATGTTTGGTGAAGAGCTTGGCGCGAGCTATCTCGCATGCGATCTCTTCGCGCTTGGGGATTGGGTAATGCTCCCTCATTATGTTGCGATTCAGATCCTTTGGATCAATGCAGATTCTGAGCTCGCCGGAAGGCTTTTTTACGCACACCATGGAACTGACGCAGTCGGTTGGTTCCGTAACTCTGGAGATCACTCCTTGGTCTTTGAGGTCCTACAGCTGCTGCTTGAGGCGGTCCTTGAGGGGTTCTGGGACTCTGCGAGGTGCATGCACCACAGGCATGGCGTTCTGTTTGAGTAGGATCTTGTATGTATATGGGAGCGTGCCCATGCCTTCAAAGACATCGCGGTGCTGGTTGATGATGGCGTTGAGTTGCGCCCTGAAGTCAGCATCCTGGAAGGCAGACGTGTCATCAGGAGAGCGTGAACTCTTTGAATGAGGTTTAGCAGCTTGCATGCCTGTGCGCCAAGCAGAGTCCTTTGACGAGCCAACAATCTCGAAAGGAAGGATGGCTTTTCGTGACTTGTGCGTCACTTCGAGTTGGCATGAGCAGGTAGCAGGAATGATGTTGCCATTGTAGTCCAATAGCTGGCAGGCTGATGGAAGAATGGTTGGTTTGACACGAAGGCTTTGGAAAGCAGACCACCCCATGAGATTGGCGGAGGCACCAGTGTCCAGGCGGAATCGTATTTGGGACCGGTTGACCGTCAGGGTGGCACACCACTCATCGTCTGGATCGATGCTGTATACCGACAGCGGCTGGTGTCTTTGCTTCGGGGACAGCCTGTTTTTCGTTACGACACCAACTCGAAAAGGCTCCTTCGGGTCCTCGGTGTCACTGCTGTGTGGGAGGTCGAAATCGGACTTGGTGACCGTGGGTTGAATTGCCCGAACATTCCTGCGAGGCTGGCTGAAGCGATATGAATTGGAAGGCTGAGCTGCTCGACAGCAGGCAGCATAATGGCCAAGTCTTCCACATCGTAGGCATTGTCGAGATTTTGCGGGGCATTGCCGCTTTAAATGGGCGGAGCCACAGTTGCCGCAAGTGGTGACGTCAGCACGTTCGCTGCGCCACCGCGCATGCGCAGTGCGGTCCTGCGTGGTGCGCGCCTGCGCATTACATTCCTCCATGTCGCCGTCCCCTCGTTTGGTGCGTACAAGCGTGGGAGTCCGCGAAAAGCGTGCAAAATGGCTGCCCTCATCCAGGCTGAGGCCCTGGAGGTGCTCAATCACTTGGACCCGTTCAGCCTCGTGGGGACCTTGCCGGGCCATTTCAGCCGCTTGTATATGGGAGTACCGACTGGTGGCATTTTCATGTAGGACACAGGTCTCGATGGTGGTCGCTAGGGTGAGTTGCTTTACTTTGAGGAGCTGCTGACGTAGGGAGTCAGACTGAACACCGAAAATGATCTGGTCGTGTATCATGGAGTTGGAGGTAGGCCCGTAGCTGCAAGATTGCGCAAGGATGCGGAGGTGCATTAGAAAGGATTGGAAAGGCTCGTCCTTACCCTGCAAACGCTGCTGGAACACGTAGCGGTCGAAACTTTCATTCACCTCTACGCTGCAGTGAGTGTCAAATTTGAGGAGAACCGTCTTGAACTTCGTCTTGTCTTCGTCATCTGCAAAGGTGAGAGAGTTGAAAATGTGGATGGCATGGTCCCCAGCCGTGGAGAGGAGAAGAGCAATCTTTCTGGTGTCCGAGGCGCCCTCCCTGTCCGTGGCTTCGAGGAAGAGCTGGATATGCTGCTTGAAAATCTTCCAGTTGGCCCCGAGGTTGCCGGCGATGTGGAGCGGCGGCGGCGGGCTGATGTTGTCCATGTTGCAGGATGACGGAATGCTGGCGGAAGGCAGATCACTTGCAGATAGGTCTAAGAAGTGCTAGTATGCAACCACTCCTGGTATCATGATGTGTTGGGTGTTCTGGATCACATACAGGTCACCAACACTTGAAGGAGTGCAACACTATTTCATTAAAAGGTTAACTATTTAAACATACTTGAACTGTGGGTAAATACGAAACTAGCTTTAACTAAAGACCTTTGCCTTGTCCTAACCAGTTGCTGCATTCAGCACATGGTGAATGTCTGTGTTGCAGGCTGTGAGCTCTGTGCTCCTAGCTAGCTGCTACTCGAATGAGCGGGAACTCTGATGTCCCCTGTCTTTATAGTGCGTGTGCTCTCACTGGTGATTGGCTGCGGTGTTGTGTATGTTGATTGGTCCCATTGTGTGTCCATCAGTGTGTGGCTGCACCATGATATATTGGTGTATATTATGACAAAATCGTCAAAATTTTGATTTGAACCCACATTCTCCAGATTGTTAATCCAAGCCTTTGGACTTTGAGTCCAGCAATTTAACCAACACATTATAATTGGTGAAAGCTCTCGTTCTCCTTACACTCTGTCCCTGCAAGAAGTTATTCAGACAGGCCTGGGCCCTCTCTCAGATTTAGCCCCGGCAACTATGAATGGGAGGTATTCAGCGGGTGATTTGCGTTTGGACATTTCAAAGCCAATCGGCGGTGGAATTCCAGTCACACAACTAGGGCAAACCCACCTGACACCTCAACGTGTCGGGCGGAATTCAACCAACACATTTCAAAGCGTTTGGCCGAGTTTGCGATTCACTTTTTCGGCTGGCAGCGCACCCCTGCCTGTGGGTTTCCCGGGGGCGTGGGGTGGTGACAATGGGAAATTCCACTGACAAGAGGTAGGAAGACAGAATCACGGCGGCAACGAATGGCGCGCGGCCGAGAAACACGCGGCTGGGGGACCGGAAAATCATAGAATCATAGAATGTACAGTGCAGAAGGAGGCCATTCAGCCCATCGAGTCTGCACGGGCCTTGGAAAGGGCACCCTACTTAAGCCCACACCTCCACCCTATCCCTGTAACCCAACCTAACCTTTCGGATGCTAAGGGCAATTTATCATGGCCAATCCACCTAACCTGCACATCTTTGGACTGTGGGAGGAAACCGGAGCACCCGGAGGAAACCCACGCAGACACGGGGAGAACGTGCAGACTCAGCACAGACAGTAACCCTAGGCCGGTATTGAACCGGTGACCCTGGAGCTGTGAGGCAGCAGTGCTAACCACTGTGCCACCGTGCCACCTTAATCCCGTCTTTAATCATTTTTTTGGGCCTTGGGGAGTTTCTACCCGGTCAAGCCCGCACTTAGAAATTGCTTCATCACAAGGGAGCTGAACCCGCTGGCCAGATCGGCCCCTCAGAGATCGCGAGATTGTGTGGACCTTGCTCTGATCTCTAAGTGAGGCTGAGGGTCCGCCACAACCCCCCACCCATGGGAAATGTAAGTCTCCATGGTCATTACCCCATACCCCCCAAGTGAGCGCACCTCACTACAGGGTCGCTGAGGGCCCCACACCCTTTTCAGGCCCCCCCCCCACTCTGAATTCCCCAACCTTTCTGAGACCCCTTCATACCCGCCCTTCACCCCGCTCCCCAACTTTCATAACCCTGCTCAACCCTCTTTCATGGCCCTGGCCCCCCTCAGGCCTTGACCCTTGGCAGGGTCACCCTGGCACCTGGGTACTCCAGCACTGCCACCTCAGCATCCTGGCAGTGCCCGTGCCAGCTGGCAGTGCCAAGATAACCGGGAGCCAGAGGGAGAGCCATGGGGCCACCCTGCCCTGTCCCCAGCCACCCAGGATCTCCAATGGCCTGGAAAACCTCCCAGGTGCCGTTACGCCTGGTCCACGTTTGTGTGGATCAGTACTAAACGGTGCCTGATCGAGGCCTCGCTGGGGAGGTTGTTAGATCCTGTAAAGCCAATTTAAATATGCGGATCTGATTTCGGCCAGCGAGGCCTCTTGTGAAATTCAACGGCCTCTTTGCTTCACCAAGTCGGGCATGACAAGGCCGGTAAATCGCGCTCATAGTTTAGATGAGCCTAAAGTTCAAGGCTATCCCACAATTGGATTCTGCTCCCATATCCTGTTTTTAATTTATTCTTGGGATGCGGTTAACATTTATTACCCATCCCTAATTGCCTCAAGTGTTC
The DNA here is from genome assembly GCF_047496885.1 of Scyliorhinus torazame. Lineage (NCBI taxonomy): Eukaryota > Metazoa > Chordata > Chondrichthyes > Carcharhiniformes > Scyliorhinidae > Scyliorhinus > Scyliorhinus torazame. The sequence continues at coordinate 203,488,432 of NC_092718.1, forward strand.
AGCTGCCTTCTTGAACTGCTGCAGTTCTTGTGGTGTAGGTATATCCACTGTGCTGTTGGACAGCAAGTTCCAGGATTCTGAATCAGCAAAAATGAAGGAATTTTTTTTTTTTTAAATGTTATTCTCCTCCCTTTTTCACATTTTCTCCCAAATTTGCACCCACCAACAATAAACAATAATCAGTAACAAATATGTCAATCCCCATATCAATAACAACGATCCCATCCTCCCACCAAACCCCAAGCATTAGCCCGCATGTTCACACAAACAAATGACAAAAAGGAATTAGGGATCACCCATAGTCGCCATTAACACACACAGCCCGCCTCCCCCTCCCCCCAACGCCCCCCCCCCCCCCCAACTAATGTTCGATGTTATCCAGTTCTTGAAAGTGCATAATGAATAACGCCCATGAATTGTAGAACCCCTCCATCCTTCCCCTCAGTTCAAACTTAACCTTCTCAAGAGTCAAGAATTCCAGCAGGTCCCCCCGCCACGCCAGGGCACAGGGTGGAGAGGTTGCTCTCCATCCCATCAGGATCCGCCTTCGGGCGACCAACGAGGCGAAGGCTGCAACATCTGTCTCCGCACCCGTTTCCAACCCCGGCTGGTCCGACACCCCGAATACGGCCTCCCGGGGACACCGGGTCCAGTTTCACGTGCACCACTTTAAAAATTACCCTAAAAACCTCCTTCCAGTAATCCTCTAGCTTTGGACAGGAAAAAAAAAGGACGAAAACATATGAACGTGATTAGCAGGGCCCACCCTTCAACGTTCACATACATCTTCTACTCCTTCAAAGAATCGGCTCATCCTCGCCCTCGTGAGGTGTGCTCTGTATACCACCTTCAGCTGTATCAGCCCTAACCTCGCGCACGAGGTGGAGGCATTCACTCTCCGGAGCACCTCACACCAGAACCCCTCCTCCATATCCTCTCCCAACTCTTCCTCCCACTTTGCTTTGATCCCTTCCAGTGGTGCCTTCTCCTCTTCCAAAATAGCTCCGTAAACCGCCGACACTACCCCCTTCTCCAGTCCCCCTGTCGTCAGCACCTCCTCCAGCAATGTGGAGGCCGGCTCCACCGGGAAGTCCTGTATCTCCTTCCTGGCAAAATCTCGAACCTGCATGTATCTAAACATTTCCCCCTGCTCCAGCACATACTTCGCTTCCAGCTCCTTCAATCCTGCAAACCGACCCCTAAGAAACAAATCTTTTAGTGTCTTAATCCCCTTCTCCTCCCATTTCCGAAAATTTCCATCCCACTTCCCTGGCTCAAAAGTGGTTCCCCCGAATCGGCATTTCCCATGACCCTGCCCCCAACCCGAAGTGTTGGTGAAACTACCTCCAAATTCTCAACGAAGCTATTATTACCGGACTCCCTGAGTACTTCCCCGGGGCTATCGGGAGCGGCGCTGTTGCTAGTGCTTTCAATCCCGACCCTCTGCACAAACTCTCCTCCATTCTGACCCACTGGGAATCAACCTCTCTGACCCAGCTCCGCACCTTCTCCACATTCAGCAACGATGAAGGAATAATGACATATTTCTATGTCAGGATGGTGTGCGACTTGGAGGGGAATTGCAGGTGGTGATGTTCCCTCTTGCCTGCTGCCCTTGTCCTCCTAGGTGGTGGAGGTCGCAGGTTTGGAAGATGCTGCTGAAGGAGCCTTAGTGAGTTGCTGCACTGCATCTTTAAGATTGTGGCAAATTATTGCCACTGTGTGACAGTGGTGGAGGGAGTGAATGTTTAATGTGGTAAGTTGTCCCTCTCGCACCTAGCCTCCAAATGCATCTTCCGTTGTGACTTTTTTATTAAAGCAATCGATTGGTAGAACAGAACTTGAGCACTGCTGAAAAGAGACATGTTGTCAAAGTTTTTCATCTCGCACGCATCAGGACAAATGCAAGAATGCCAAATTTCAAACAGTCACAACACTTTATACTACAGGAGAAAAGGGGGGCTGATTGGTTGACAAATCAACTCTGATTGGCTGAGCCATTGCCATGGAAAAAGCAACTATAGACGCTCCAAGCTCCCTTTTGTTGACACCAAGGACAATATTCCCTGGAACCTCCCTTTGTCTTCTTTCTCAAGCTCATTATGTTGGAGTCAGGAGCTAATGTGCCATCTCCTCCACTAACCTCTTAATTCCCAGCACCCCCACACAGTATGAGAACTCTTTACCTTACATTTAATCTTTTACCTCCAATGACCTGCAGACCTAGAAGCCAAGCACGGCATTACTTATTTCATAGTCTCGACATACAGACCTGTGGGGCTCTTGCACAAGCTGGTTTGGCTTGAGCCACTTTGGTTTTCATTGCTGTAGGCAAAAACATCTTGTCTGAATGGTGATGAAATGGGTGGCTGGTTGCCCTGTAAGGACAGAAGGAACGTTTATCAGTCGGGAAATGATATAACAAGGCTCAATAATTAGTCTCCTAAGTTACCATCTATTTACAGGACAGCCTGAATATTGCTGTAATAATAAAAATGGATTGGGCAGCCAATCTGTATTCCCACTCGGCCCAGGGAAACATTTCCAGGAGGCGCGAAGCTGTTCCAACACGGCTCCCCTCTGTTTCCCTGGCAACCCCCAACTCCACTTCCTCTCCCCTCAACCCTGGGGCCAGGAAAATTCAGCCCTGACTGAGGATACATCATTCTGATTGGTTAAAGAGCCTCGCTGTTGGTTGTCCTGTTGACAGATGCCATACATCCCCTGTAGACAGCACCACACCGGAGACCAACCCTTCATTATTAGATATCTGCACTGACAAGGTCGCGATGAGTCAGTGGCAGTTCATGTGAGCTGAGCAGGGAATGTTATTTCTTTGCCACTGAAGGGAACATTTGGGCCTATAATTTTTTTCTCGTCTTTTTTTCTGCAAGGGAAAACTTGGGTTACATGGGTGACAACGACCCTCTTCTCCCAATCCAGTACCTCCTTTAGGTGGTGGCATGGTGGCACAGTGGCTATCACTGCTGCCTCACAGCGCCAGGGACCCAGGTTCAAATCCGATCTTCATGCCCTGTGTGGGGTTGGGGGGGAGGGGGTGGTGGGAAGAGGACGAACCCCTTATAGATGAGTTGGGACTTTGGGGAGGGGGGTTCGCGCCTGGGGGGGGGGTCAATAGATCGGGATGACATTTCTCCTCCTGCACTCGGGAGTTCTGGCGAGTGGAGCTCCTCAGCATAGGAAAGGAGACTAAATGCAGCCTCAGCAGGGTGTTGTTGCCCGCTAAGGCTCTGAATTGAAACAGAGCCCTGATAGATAGCGAGGTGTTTCTTGGGAAACATCTGGCTAAACGTGCTGGCCACGGGACTCTGTTCCAATTTGGTTAGATCGCGCCCTCTGTTCCTCTCTCCAACAGATGCTGCCAGATTTGCTGAATTTTTCCAGCACTTTCTGCTTATATTTCGGATCTCCAGTTTCAGCTCTATTTTGCTATTATTCTGGAGGGTGGGGCAGCACAGTGGTGCAGTGGTTAGCACTGCTGACTCACGGCGCCGAGGTCCCAGGTTCGATCCCGGCTCGGGGTCACTGTCCGTGTGGAGTTTCCACATTCTCCCCGTGTTTGCGTGGGTTTGGCCCCCACAACCCAATGATGTGCAGGGTAGGTGGATTGGCCATGCTAAATTGCCTGCCCCTTAATTGGAAATAATTAACTGGGTACTCTAAAATTTCAAAAATAATTATTCTGGAGGGTGTAGTTGGGCATAAAAACTGTCTCCAACTACGTTAAGGCTTTCATACACTGAGTTTGCGACAGTCAGGTTAACTTCATTATCATGGGGGTGTCCCTTTAAGAAAGGTTTTTGTCTTATCACATGGTTTCAGTGATGTCATTTTGTGGATGAAGCTGAGCTGTGGCTGTGAGGTTTGTTTTACTTTTGCTTTTCAGTTTTCACTGCTGTGGACTACAGACAGAGAAAATAAGTGTTGTGGCCTGTCTCGCTCTCTTTTCAGTTTAAAGAGTTGTTCCAGGAACAAAAAACACTGATTACAGCTACCTGCTTTGGTAACTTAAAAGGTATAGTTTGCTTTCCGGAAGGGTTCAAGCCTGCTGGTGAGACGGGGTCAGAATCTCAGGGAAAGCCAGTCTTATTCAAGTGAGAATGCAGAGTGCTGGGCCACGCCCCTTGAAAATAAAGGGTTTTTGGTTTATGATATTTTGTTTTTGAATTGGAACAGTTAAGGGGGCATTCATTGTTATACATAAGTTACTGTAGCTGTAGTGTGTCTTTATGTTTGTAATTGATAAAAATTCTTGCTGTGTGTTTATATAAATGTTGACTAAGTTCTTAGAATATTGCTTATTTTGCTTAATGTGTCTGGGAAGACTGATGAATCACTCCTGAAGGTAAGGTTCTTGTGCCCATCCTTGCCAAATTCAACATAAAGGTTGTAGATCAGGCGGACTTCATAATATACTTTGGAGTTTCTAAACCCTGGCCCATAACAACATCCATTTCACCATAGAATACCAACAGTGCAGAAGGAGGCCATTCAGTCCATCGAGACCGCACCAACCCCCCGAAGGAGACTCTACCTAGGCCTACTCTCCTGCCCCATCTAACCTGCACATCTTTGGATACCAAGGGGCAATTTATCATGGCCAATCCACCTCACCTGCACATCTTTGGACTGTGGGAGGAAACTGGAGCACATGGATGAAACCCCCGCAGACAGTCACCCGAGGCCAGAATCGAACCCAGGTCCCTGGTGCCATGTACCTGTTCCAGCAGCTCTCCCCATGGAACATCCTATATATACTCACAGTGCCGGCCTCGTATTCCTCCAACGCTTCATTCTCGCCAGCCGTGCTGCTGAAGCTACTCGTGCTCGACGAGGAACGGGAGATGTTGCCCCGGCCATTCTCCTTGAGCTTGTTGAAGGCTCTGCTGGAGAATAATGAAGACAACATGAGAGGCTAGGATTATGCCATACGGTGCTGCCTTCGTCTCTCGGCATGGGAGCGCCATCAACAGTGGCTCCAATTAGGATTTGAGGGCGAGTGAACGATGGGAGTGACCAAGCCTTAGAGAGAGAGAGATGGTAGATTAACATGGCACATAGCTGGAGCGCCAACAGATTGGAAGGACATGGGCCAACACCCATGGTTCTGTTGCTTGGGAAAGGTAATAGAAACAGAGGAACACGAGTAGGCCATTCAGCCGGACGAGCCTGCCCCGTCATTTAATATGATGGTGGCTGATTGGGCACTTCAATGCCTTTTACACCCATGCAATATTTAATAAGTATAAGCAAGCTCAACAAGAAAGACTCATGAGCAGCTCTTGGCCACATTTCCTCCTATCATACATACTGTTCAGGATAGTATTTCAAATAAAAAAACATTATTGAAAAATGTTGATAGAGGTGTGCACTGGTGTTTAACGCTGCTGACGTTACCTGTCTTTGTTGGGACCCATTTCAGGAGAGCTTGGGTTGGAGGATGTTTCCCACCTGATGTCCGATGAGAGCTGGCCACTTTCTGGGGTCCTCGTCAAACTCGACAGACTCTCACTGCCACAGAGAAATAAGAGTCAACATGTCAATGCCACCTTTAGGGAGGGTGTCAACTATTCGCCCTTTGTATTTGTGTCTTTGACGTCACGCAAGTCATGGCGCGAAACTTTGGAATCACAGGACTCTCTACAATAACCTCAAGTCCTGGTGCTGTGAAATCAGTCCCATTTATACCCCAAACAAATTGTGCATATCGTGGCTGCCTGGCTTCAACTAAAAGAGCATTTGCCTTGGGTATGGGTCAACCTACACAAGGATATGGGGTGGAGCATGGGTCATCACACACCAGATGGGCTGAATGGCATGTTGAAAATCTCTATGTAATTCTCTGTAATCTCAATCTTGCACTCGCTACATCATAACTACTACCAATGAGAATTGAATCTTACAAATAGAATTGAGGGATTCTGCCGATCACCAATGTTATATTCTTCTTTTTTACCGTGTTAACATACCAACATACCAATACCAAACAGGGGCTGTTTAGCACAGAGCTAAATCGCTGGCTTTGAAAGCAGACCAAGGCAGGCCAGCAGCACAGTTCAATTCGCGTAACAGCCTCCCCGAACAGGCGCCGGAATGTGGCGACTAGGGGCTTTTCACAGTAACTTCATTTGAAGCCAACTTGTGACAATATGCAATTTTCATTTCATTTCAATTATACAAAAGGGTTGGTGAAACAATAACGTGTTTTTAAAAATTTGACTATAAGACTATATGCAGATAGATTTACTAGGGAGCCAAGTATAGTGCATCTATTCTTTACCCTGCTGCTTGCAGACTGCTGACAAGTCATGGGACTAATACATCACATCCTGTCTATATGGTAATGATTGACAGATATGCCCCCTTAAAAGTACATGTTATCATTGCTCAACTTCCTCCTTTTTTCTTACTAAAGGTTTACCTTTAAAGAATCAAACTATTTACATGACAGCAACAACCAACAACTAGGAACCCTCTAAGTGTAAAGTAAGATAGACATCACAAAGGTGGAAAAGTTCAATTGTGGGAAGGGACATTGTGGGAATTTCTACATTCTCTGATCTTTAAAATGAACCACACCGCTTTAACAGCATCAAACGATTTATCCCTAGCATAGAAGTGCAGAAGGAGACCATTCAGTCCATCGGGTCCACACCGACCCTCTGTAGAAGCACTATACCTAGCCAACTCCCTTCCCCCACCCTATCCCCGCAACCCTACCGAACCTCTACATCTTTCGACACTGAGGGGCAATTTTTCTATGGCCAATTCACCCAACCTGCCACCCACCCAACATCTCTGGACTGTGGGAGGAAACCGGAGCACCTGGAGGAAGCCCATGCACGCACGGGTAGAAAGTGCAAACTCCAAAGTTGGAATTGAACCCGAGTCCCTGGAGCGGCGTGAGGCCGCAGTGCTAACCACTGCACCGCAGTGCAGGAAATTTGACACCAAGTCACACAAGGAGATATTAAGACTGGCAACCATAAGCTTGGTGATAATGATAGGTTTCAAGGTATGTCTTACAGGAGGCGAGGGGGTTAGGGAGGTGGAGAGGTTTAGGGAGTGAATTTCAGGGCTTCGGGCCCAGATAGCTGAGGGGACGGTTGCTAATGATGAAGTAAAGGAAATTGGGATGGTCAAGAGCCAGAGTTGGAGGAACGCAGGGATTTCGGGAGGTTTTTGACTGATTCAGGTTACAGAGATAGGAATGGGTGAAAACATCAGAGGGATTTGGAAACCAGGATGATAATTTTAAAAATCTTGCAACTGTCTGACCAGAACAAGCATAAATAAGCTGCCCAAAAGTCTGCCAGTATCTCTGAAACACGGCATTATCCTTTGCTCTGCTCCTTCTGCTCGTCTTGATTCAATAGCTGGCTGCCTGACTCAGATACTTTCAGTCAGAATGGTCAAACATCCAAATTAATTAAGGTGCATCTACAGCTTTGTTAAGCAGCTCATCTAACCATAATCATCATTTGTTAAAAACAAATGGCTGGTCACTGAGTAACTATCTTTAAAGGGTCGGGACTTCTTTGAAAATTCTCCAATATTGCCACGGAGTGTCCAGCAATAAAGGGGAAGCTCATGGACACCTTTGTGGGCAACCTGGGATGACACAAATTCCCGGGGCATTAAATTATTACTGTTAATTTTCACAGCTTAGTAGTTGGATAAAATATTGGAAGTGAAAAGAAATGACTGTTTGACTGGGTGAGGCAGTTATGGGTGGGCATCTCCAGGGAACTCTGCAATTGGAGCTGGCAACCCCCAAATCATCAGCATGGGTTGAGTTTACATACCAAGCACTTCATCACAGGCTCCTAGTCATGGCCATAGACTGGAGTCATTACGGACAAAAGTTGGCCAATTGGCCCAGCCACTCCGTGCTGACTCTCTGTGGAGAAATCCAGTGATCCCTATTCAGTCCCCATAGTCTGCACGTTTCTTCCCCTCCAATGTCCTTTTTGAAATTTGCCTTTGAAATCATTCATCGTCTCCACTTTCAATGCCCTCCTAGACAACAAATTCCAGGTTCCTCGCACAAGACCTCGGGGGATTTTCCAGCCTTTCCTGCCGCTCGGATCTTCGGGTCCCGCCAAAGGTGACACCCCCCCCCCCCCCCCACCTGCTGGAATCGCGCGCGCTTTGTCCTGATAGGCTGGGCGTCCCATGGCCTCCGACGTTTGCCAAGGCCTTGGTTGGGGAGCTGACACGACCCCCGATGTTCGTTACAACGCTATTACCCAGATGGGGTTACCAACTCTGGTTGGACTGACCTCTGGAGCATTTCATGCCTCCAATTGCTCCCTCCAGCCAATCAACCTTCCTTCGCCACCTCAATGTTTTTAGGACACATCAAAAAGTGTCCAGAGGAAATTAAAAGGAACACTCGATGTTTTTGTGAATGTCGCTCAGATGTATCTCCTGCGTTGCTTGCAGCAATGCCCAGGAGAATAACCATCGATTTTGGAGAGTCCAGGGCAATCCTTGAGGGTTGGCAACCCTGTCCTTCAGAGACTGGTCGCAGCACATTTCAAGTTTTATCTCAAAATGTTTTTCCATTGTAGATATAGTCACTGCAGAAACAGGTGAAATATGGGCCACAGATTTGGGACAACAGCAATTAAAACATGGCGTACGGCAGTGTTGGGGTTAGGGTGCGGTGTGCAGGGCTAGAGTGCCGATCACTTAAACTTTGATGTCAAATAGCAGATGCCAGGTAGGCCCCTCTGTTATCCAATTTTCCATTGTATCAACTTCAACACGCCAAGGCCCCTTTGACAGCATCTTCCAAACCCATGAACTCTGCCACCTAGGAGGCCAAGGGCAGCAGCTGCATGGTAGCAACACCACCTGCAAGTTACCCCTCCATGTCACACGCCCGCCGGACTTGGAACTATTCCTTCACTGTCGCTCGGTCAAAATCCTGGAAATCCTCCCTAACAGCACTGCGGGTCTACCTGCGCCACATAGACTGCAGAGGTTCAAGAATGTGGCTTACTATCACCTGCTGAACGGCAATTAGGGATGATCGATAAGTGCTGACCTAGTGTTTGGCCAAGGATTGCAGTCTTACCTGGTCTGCTCTACATGTGACTTTAGACCCACAGCAAATGTGGTTGACTTTTAACTGCCCCCCTGAAATGGCCTAGCAAGCCACTCCATTCAAAGGCAATTTGGGATGGGCAACAAATGCTGGCCCAACCAGCGAGGCCCACATCCCATAAAAGAGTAAGGAGAAAAGATATCTCGGGTGGAGATGAGATAAAATGTTTTCATTTAGAGAATTGTTAAATCTGAATGCTCTTCCGGATGAGGTGGTGGGAGCAGATTCTCTCAATAGCTTGATAAGGGAGTTGAATGAGTATTGACAAAGGAGCTTACAGGGTTACTGTCAAAATATAGGGTTGTGGGACTAAACCTCTTTCAAAGAATCAGTACGGGCACAGTGGGCTGAATAGCCTCCTTCTGTGCCGCAAGCTTCTATAATTCTTCATTGATTCTAACTTTTACCTGTATCACCAGGGACATTAAAAAGGTCGGTAAGGTACAAGTGAAGCAGAGGTAAAATAAGACAAAACAACAAAAGTAATTGAAGAAAAACCAAGCAGAGAAGGCACTCTGGAGGCCACACACTTACCAGCGTGGTCTGCCGTCCAATTGACTGTCTGAGCTTGTATGGGGTCGAGGAAAGAGAGCTGATCTTCTTTTCACTGGGCTCTTCAGTAACTTTGCTTGCTGCCAAAATAAACGAGAAGTTTGCTACACAAGGAGATTGCTGCGTCAATGCAGAAATGGATGAGATATGGGTCGCTAGACTAGGCCAACAGCAGTTGTGGTTTAGATGTCAGCAGAAGTTGACAAACTCCTTTGATTGCAATTGATTCCCTTTACCTGATGACGCTGGCAGGGTTTGTATCACGGGTTAAACTACTTGTTGGATATGGTAGCACCTGTGGTTACATGAAGCCACGAGCTAAGCATAGTGATATCATGGCTATGTTATAAATAACCGACTGATCACTAGGAGTCTCACTGGTATATATGTGAATGTTAGAGTCAGCTGACCTCAGATTGGCTGGAGGAGGTTGAAGAGAGAGGTTGCTCGCTTTACTGTTATTCATCGATTGTCTTGTATGTAGTTTACCCACAGTTTTTTTTCCTCTTTTTAAAAGAAATTTAGAGTATCCAATTAAGGGGCAATTTAGCGCGGCCAATCCACCTAGTTTGCACATTTTGGGGGTGTGGGGGCGAAACCCACGCAAACACTTGGAGAATGTGCAAACTCCACACGGACAGTGACCCAGAGCCGGGATCGAACCTGGGACTTTGGCGCCGTGAGGCCGCAGTGCTAACCCACTGCGCCACCGTGCTGCCCTAGTTTATCCACAGTTAATGTTAATAAATCGTTTACTGCTTTAGCTTTATCTTCTAATAAATTAAGCCATCCGACAAGAACATTACTCCAAGGCTAATATTATTGTACTAAGAGCTAACCTCAAATTCTTCTTGGGTTTGACACTGGCCCAACCTTGTGGACTGATGGGCTTGAAGCGTTTTCACTGAACACCCAACTACCATAATGCCCGAACCATCAGTGCAAATAGGACCGAAATCGGAATCATGAAGTGCCCGACCAGTGTCCACTCGGAGGTACCTCTCGCAGGCCTGGCTCTGTGTTGAAACATTTATGATCCGGAGGGGCATTGACAGGGTGGATGTGGAAAGGATCTTTCCTCCTGTCGGAAAATCTAGAACGGGGGTGGGGGAGGGGGTGTCACTTTAAAAATAAAGGGTCGTTCATTTAAGACGGAGGTGAGGAGAGTATTTTCTCTGAGAGGGCCGTGAATTTCTGGAACTCTCGTCCTCAAAAAGCAGCGGAAGCAGAGTCTTTGAATATTTTGAGGCAAGGCTAGATAGATTCTTAATTAACAAGAGGAGTGAAAGATTATCGGGGGTCGGCAAGAGTGTGGGGCTGAAGCTACAATCAGATCAGCCATGATCTTATTGAATGGTGCAGCAGGCTCGAGGGGCCGAGTGGCATAGCTTGTATGTTTGCAGGTGTCATGTACAGTTGCATCAAATGGATACCCTATATTTCTGAACTCACCATTCCTGCACTTGAGCTTCAGTAGGACTGACAACTATCTCTAGGCCCTTAGTGGCTGATCTAGCTGTTGATGTTGGCAGGTCTGATATCCTGTCACATTCTCTAAGCTTTCATAAACTTCAGTAATTGAATGTATTTGAGAGATTGGCAGATCGTCTAAAGTACAGATCATCTAAAGTACAATTTATTCTAAATCAGTTTAATTCTAATATAATTTTGGATATTGAAAATTAACAACGATTGTGATTCGTAAATGAAATTCGTCATGATGGAGGGGAACAAGCCCACCATCAGTTTTATGGAGATTTACATAAATCCTCTTAATCCTAGGTTCCTGTAGTTTGTTCCCCCCTATTTCTGTGGGGAGTGACTGCCCTCTAATAGACTGATGCGTGCAATGGGCTGATTCTACCTAGGGAATTCCTGGTACACCTGGCTATCAGTTACCGAATGGGACTTTGCTGCATTGTCTAAGGATGGAGTGACGTGTACTCACGTTAGGTGGGTGCTTGATGATTTCCATGACGCTGTGCGGGATCCCGCCACTCTGGCTACCTGGCAACCCTCCGCTGTGGTGCTTCTTGTGACTCGACACCATGGTCTCCATCGAATGGCTGCGAACACGGATCGCCCTCTATTTTGGAAAGAAATACGTGGGTCTGTGAAGTGAACAAAGGGTTCCTGTCTCTGATACAAAAATCAATCAGTGATATAAATCTGCATTGTCTATTTTAACCATTTCCAATCCTTGGCTCATTCTGAATTTTCACCTGGCTGGCTCACCATTGTTCAGCTTCTCTCTGTAGCACAGGCTACACAACACCCATGTATTTTCTATTCCAGAAAGCCAGAAGGTGAGGGATGGTAATGGAGCCACTATTTACTGAGTCTTGCATTTATTTACTGAGTGACACATTACAAGCATATAACTCCTAACTACACCAGTTTCAATAAGTGTCTTGTTATACTCTTGGGTAGAACAATAAATTAAAGAAATGAACTAATTAACAGCCCCAAGTGCCCTACTACATATAGTGAAACCCTAATTAATGTCTCCACCTGCATATAATTAAACACAATTGACATACAATTAACACAGTACCTATATTAGTAGGATGTTTTGGGCATATAACATTATGGGATGTTATATTAATATTATTAGGATGTTATGGGCAGGCATTTATGTACAATAGTTCAAGAGTCAACCAAGCCTGTTTTTCTTTCTTCTGCTTATCTGAATTTGGCACTCATAGAACATATAGTGCAGAAGGAGGCCATTCGGCCCATCGAGTTTGCACCGACCCACTTAAGCCCTCAATTCCACCCTATGCCCGTAACCCAATAACCCCTCCTAACCTTTTTGGACACCAAGGGCAATTCAGCATGGCCAATCCACCTAACCTGCACGTCTTTGGACTGTGGGAGGAAACCGGAGCACCCGGAGGAAACCCACGCACACACGGGGAGAACGTGCAGACTCCGCACAGACAGTGACCCAATGGGGAATCGAACCTGGGACCCTGGCGCTGTGAAGCTACAGTGCTAGCCACCTGGGCTACCCACAACTTTGGGTGAAATATCTGGGGGAAATATGTTGGTGCTGGGGAAATGGACCTCTTCTCCCATCAGGATAAGTCAGCCTTTCCTGGTCAGGTATAGTGTATTATTTAATCAGTCCTCCCTCCGTTCTATCACAGGTCATCCCCTTTTCTTCCTTCCCTTCTCCCGCTTTACCCAGGCTCGGTCACGGCTTGAAAAAGAATTCATTTCTAAAATTGTGCCGTTCTTCATTGACCTGATATCTCTTTCCGCAGATACTGCCAGACCTGCTGAGCGTTCCAGCGTTTTAAAATAAATTTCATATTTGCAGCATTCCCAGTGTTGTGATTTTGCTTCAGCTATAGTGAAGCTCGTTGGATACAGGGTTATAGTAGCCCATAATCTGCTCCAAAATTGTGAATTAGCTCCAAACACACAGGGACACCCGTACGGTACCAATGTGATATTCTCTGTATATTTGAGCTCATCCAAAATTCCAACTCACGCCACGTCCAGTTCACCCACCTCTCCTGTGTTTGCTGACCTACACTGACCCACGGTCCAGCAATGCCTTGATTTTACAATTCTCATCCTTGCGCGTATACCCCCCACCACGACCTCACTCCATTCCATCTCCGAAACCTGCTCCGGCTCTACAAATGTGAGGTAATGCATTTTGGAAGGTCTAAACAAATGTGAGGTAATGCATTTTGGAAGGTCTAATGCAGGTAGGGAATATACAGTGAGTGGTAGAACCCTCAAGAGTATTGAAAGTCAGAGAGATCTAGGAGTACAGGTCCACAGGTCATTGAAAGGGGCTACTCAGGTGGAGAAGGTAGTCAAGAAGGCATACAGCATGCTTGCCTTCATTGGTCGGGGCATTGAGTATAAGAATTGGCAAGTCATGTTGCAGCTGTATAGAATCTTAGTTAGGCCACACTTGGAGTATAGTGTTCAATTCTGGTCGCCACACTACCAGAAGGATGTGGAGGCTTTAGAGAGGGTGCAGAAGGGATTTACCAGAATGTTGCCTGGTATGGAGGGCATTAGCTATGAGGAGCGGTTGAATAAACTCGGTTTGTTCTCACTGGAACGAAGGAGGTTGAGGGGAGACCTGATAGAGGTATACAAAATTATGAGGGGCATAGACCGAGTGGATAGTCAGAGGCTTTTCCCCAGGGTAGAGGGGTCAATTACTAGGGGGCATAGGTTTAAGGTGAGAGGGGCAAGGTTTAGAGTAGATGTACGAGGCAAGTTTTTTACGCAGAGGGTAGTGGGTGCCTGGAACTCGCTACCGGAGGAGGTGGTGGAAGCAGGGACGATAGTGACATTTAAGGGGCATCTTGACAAATACATGAATAGGATGGGAATAGAGGGATACGGACCGAGGAAGTGTAGAAGACTCCAGCTCTAGCCTCTTGCAAATCCCCCAATTTCCATCACTCCCCTCCCATCGGCTGCTGCATTTTCAGCCTCTCTGCCTCTTTCAACATGCTCATTAACAACCTAATTCCTGTCCCAAGCGTTCCCCTGTCCTAACATCTGCACATGTGCCTCAGTATCACTTTTGCTTCCTATCGTTTTGCCAAAGTGCCTTGTCACGATTTACATTAAAGGCGCTATAGGAATGCAAGTTATTGTTATTGCTGCTGCCATTTAGAACATTTGGCCAGGGTTACCAATTTAATGCTGAATCACGGGTGGCTGGTGACCAGATAAAACCTATCTCATTCTTAAAAACACAAGTGCGGACCGACCCACCATCCACCTCTAGATGGGGATCCATTCGGAGGTTCACCAGATTGATTCCGGGGATGAAAGGGTTGACGTATGAGGAGAGATTAAACAGTTTGGGCTTATACTCGCTGGAGCTCAGAAGGATGAGATGGGATTTGATTGAGGTGTATAAAATACTAAAAGGGATTGATAAAGTGAATGTAAACCAAATGTTCCCCCATGTCATAGATTATCATAGAATTTACAGCGCAGAAGGAGGCCATTCAGCCCATCGAGTGTGCACCGGCTCTTGGAAAGAGCACCCTACCCAAGGTCAACACCTCCACCCTATCCCCAGAACCCAGTAACCCCACCCAACACTAAGGGCAATTTTGGACACTAAGGGCAATTTATCATGGCCAATCCACCTAACCTGCACATCTTTGGACTGTGGGAGGAAACCGGAGCACCCGAAGGAAACCCACGCACACACGGGGAGAATGTGCAGACTCCGCACAGACAGTGACCCAAGCCGGAATCGAACCTGGGACCCTGGAGCTGAGAAGCAATTGTGCTATCCACAATGCTACCGTGCTGCCCCACGGGACAATCTAGAATGAGAGGTCACAAATATGGGTTGAGACGGCAGATTTAAAACTGAGATGAGGAGGAACTACTTCTCGCAGAGGGTGGTGAATTTGTGGAACTCGCTGCCCCATAGTGCGGTGGAACCTGAGTCATTAAATGGTTTCAAGATGGAGATAGATATATTCCTGATTTTAAAAAGGGGTTAAAGGGATTTGGGGAGGTGGATTTGAGACCAGGAAGAGATTAGCCATGATCTGATAAAATGACAGAGCAGGCTCAAAGGGCTGAATTGCCTACATCTGCTGCTAATTCCTACGTTCCTATTTTAGATCTATAAATGTCAGTGGAGCTTAACCCATGGATCTACTTTCCAAACAGGTTGCCAAGTTTATCCTCATTTATATCGGCAGACATTCGCGGTCACCATGTGTGAGCATAGCATCAGAGCCAAAGCTACAATTCTGTCCGGCACAGTGTCTGTTTCACAAGCTTTAGCCCCATTTGAGGTAGTTTCTTTACCATGGTTGTTTTGTCCCATCCCATAAACCCATTCCCCAAACACAAACAAAACCGGCCACAACATTCTTTGGGCAGGTATTCGTTTCTCCTCCCTCTTTAAAGTGGAAGATTAATTGTTCGAAGAAAACTGGGCCTGGAATGCGAGGCATGTGTCACCTTGAAAGCTGTGAAGGCTTTTGTCAATAGAGTTTATATTTTGTCTCGGGCTCACTCGCAGCTAAAACCAATGTCCTTTTGTGTTCTTTTTACTTTGCAGATTAGAGCAGTCGAGGATTAAAAAAAAAAAAGAGGTTTAGCTGCCTCTTCCAAATCATTCCAAGCTTGATTTTTCTAAATGAACAGCTTCTCTGTTCAACGCCACTTCAAGACACAGGCTGCAGAATGTCAGTGTGGTAAACCACTGTTGTACTTATATTAGAGGTTGTACGGTATAACCTGCACCACAGGTTCACCTGTGGCCCCTGCCTGCTGGCTCTGCCCAGGAGGCGGGGTATAAATATGCGTGTCCTCCAGCTCGCAGCCATTTCGCCAGCTGCTGTGGGAGGCCATGCATCTGATACCAATAAAGCCTCAGTTTGGATTCAACTTTCGTCTTTAAGTCAAATTGATCGTGCCTCAATTTATTGGTATCAGTTTCGAAGGATGGACCTCCGTATTAAACCAGATCGCCTGCAGCTGGACCCGCACTCAAGCGACGCCAGAAAGGACTTCCAGCACTGGCTAGCTTGGTTTGATGCGTATATCAACGCGGCGCCGACCCCTGTTCCAGAGGCTCAGAAGATCCAGATCTTATATTCCAGGCTCAGCTCCAAAGTCTTCCCGCTGATCCAGGATGCGCCAAACTACGCCGAAGCCATGACTCGACTCAAGGACAACTACAAGCAGAAGACAAACACGCTCTTCGCCAGGCAAGCGCTCGCAACCCGTTCGCAACTACCGGGTGAGTCCATAGAAGACTTCTGGAGGGCCCTAATCCCACTAGTCCGGGACTGTGATTGCCAGGACGTTACAGCTAATGAACACTCAAACCTCCTTATGAGGGACGCCTTTGTGACCGGAATTGGGTCAGATATCATACGTCAGCGGCTCCTATAAGGGGCCACGCGCGACCTCGCAGAGACTAAAACACTAGCACTCTCCATGACGGTCGTCCTGCGCAACGTCCAGTCCTACGCCCCCAGCCGCGCGGCACACCCCTCCTATGCGTCATGGTCCTCACAGGCAGCCGCCCCAGCGGGGGCGCTGCCCACCCAATACGCCTGCGCTACACGCCAGCCAGCAAATCCCAGGGGCCCCGATGCTACTTTTGCGGCCAGCAAAAGCACCCCCGCCAACGCTGCCAGGCCCGCGCTGCCCTTTGTAAAACCTGCGGGAAGAAGGGCCACTTCGCTGCGGTGTGCCAGGCCCCCACCCCCCCCAGTCACGGACAATGGGCGCCGCCATCTTCTCCTCCCCCAAGACCATGTGCGATTCATGGGTGCTGCGATTTTGTAACCAGCAAGATCTCCAGCACATGGACACAACCAGCGTTCCAAGATCTGAACTCAACGGCCGCCCCATTACCCGACGACCAACCAAGGCTCGCCTCCATGTCACTCGACCAGTCTTGCCTGCATAACCTGACCAACGCATCCACCAGCGTGAAAGTCGATGGCCATGTGACCTCCTGCCTGCTGGACTCCGGGAGCACCGAGAGCTTTATACACCCGGATACGGTAAGGCGCTGCTCCCTCGCGATACACCCCGCCAATCAAAAAATCTCCCTGGCCTCCGGATCCCATTGCGTAGCGATCCGGGGGTACTGTACGGTCACGCTCACGGTCCAGGGCGTAGAATTCCAGGGCTTCTGCCTCCACGTTCTCCCTAAACTCTGCGCTGCACTGATCCTCGGCCTGGATTTCCAGAGCAACCTCCAGAGCCTAACCCTTAAATTCGGCGGACCCTTACCACCCCTTACTGTGTGCGGTCACGCGACCCTAAAGGTCGACCCACCTTCCCTCTTTGCTAATCTAACTCCAGATTGCAAACCCGTCACCACCAGGAACAGACGGTATAGCACCCAGGACAAGACCTTCCTCAGGTCCGAAGTCCAGCGGTTGCTTCGGGAAGGCATCATCGAGGCCAGCAACAGCCCCTGTAGAGCTCAAGTGGTAGTGGTTAAATCTGGGGAGAAACACCAAATGGTCATGGACTACAGCCAGACCATCAACCGGTACACGCAGCTCAACGCGTACCCCCTCCCACGCATATCTGACATGGTTAACCAGATTGCACAGTACCGGGTCTTCTCAACGGTGGACCTGAAATCCGCCTACCACCAGCTCCCCATCCGTAAATCGGGTCATCCATACACTCTCTTCGAGGCAGATGGCCGTCTATATCACTTCCTTGAGGTCCCCTTCGGCGTCACTAACGGGGGCTCGGTCGTCCAAAGGGAGATGGCCCGAATGGTCGACTGGTACGGTTTGCGGGCCACGTTTTTGTACCTAGACAATGTCACCATCTGCGGCCATGATCAGCAGGACCACGACGCCAACCTTGCTAAATTTCTCCGCACCGCTACTCTCTTAAACCTCACTTACAACAAGGAGAAGTATGTGTTCAGCACGAACCGTTTAGCCATCCTCGGCTATGTGGTCCAGAACGGAGTTTTTGGGCCCGATCCTGACCGCATGCGCCCCCTCATGGAGCTCCCCCTCCCCCACTGCCCCAAGACCCTCAAACGCTGCCTTGGGTTCTTTTCATATTACGCGCAGTGGGTCCCAAACTATGCAGACAAGGCTCGCCCAGTCATACAGTCCACCCAGTTTCCCCTGACGGCCGAGGCCCAACAGGCCTTCGCCCGGATCAGAGCTGATATTGCCAAGGCCACAATGCACGCTGTAGATGAAACACTGCCCTTCCAAGTAGAAAGCGACGCATCAGACGTCACCCTTGCCGCCACCCTCAACCAGGCAGGCAGGCCCGTGGCATTCTTTTCCCGCACCCTTCATGCCTCTGAAATTCGGCACTCA
This sequence comes from Scyliorhinus torazame, assembly GCF_047496885.1. Taxonomy (NCBI): domain Eukaryota; kingdom Metazoa; phylum Chordata; class Chondrichthyes; order Carcharhiniformes; family Scyliorhinidae; genus Scyliorhinus; species Scyliorhinus torazame. Next base: position 203,506,945 of record NC_092718.1, read on the forward strand.
TTCGTCGAAAAAGAGGCCCAAGCTATCATTGAAGCTGTGCGGCATTGGAGGCATTACCTGGCTGGCAGGAGATTTACTCTCCTCATTGACCAACGGTTAGTAGCCTTTATGTTCAACAACACACAGCGGGGCAAGATCAAAAATGATAAAATCTTACGGTGGAGAATCGAGCTCTCCACCTATAATTAGGAGATTAGGTATCATCCTGGTAAACTCAACAAGCCCCCAGATGCCCTATCCCGAGGTACATGTGCCAGCGCACAGGTAGACCGACTCCGGACTCTGCACGACAGCCTTTGTCACCCAGGGGTCACATGGTTGTACCACTTCATTGAGGCACAAAATTTGCCCTACTCCGTCGAGGAAGGACAATCACCAGGGACTGCCAGGTCTGTGCGGAGTGCAAGCCGCACTTGTACCGGCTGGACCGCGCGCGCCTGTTGAAGGCCTCCCGCCCCTCTGAACGCCTCAGCATGGACTTCAAAGGCCCCCTCCCCTCCACCGATCGTCACACATATTTCCTCAGTGTGATCGATGAATACTCCCGGTTCCCCTTCGCCATCCCTTGCCCCGACATGACGTCTGCCACCGTCATTAAAGCCCTCAATTCGATCTTCACTCTGTTCGGTTTCCCTGCCTACATCCTCAGTGACAGGGGATCCTCATTCATGAGTGACGAGCAGCGTCAGTTCCTGCTCAGTTGGGTTATCGCATCCAGCAGAACGACAAGCTACAACCCCCGGGGAAACGGACAGGTATAAAGGGAGAATGGGACGGTATGGAGGGCCGTCCAGCTGGCCCGACGGTCCAGAAACCTCCCGGCCTCCCGCTGGCAAGAGGTCCTCCCTGATGCACTATATTCCATTCGCTCGTTACTCTGCACTGCCACTAACAATACACTGCATGAACGTCTTTTTGCCTTCCACAGGAAGTCCACATCCGGGGTGTCGCTCCCGACTTGGCTCACAGCTCCAGGAACCGTGCTTCTCCGTAAACATGTGCGGCTCCACAAGGCGGACCCATTGGTGGAGAGGGTACACTTGCTCCACGCAAACCCCCAGTACGCCTACGTGGCGTTCCCCGACTGCCGCCAGGATACCGTCTCCCTCAGGGACCTGGCACCATCAGGTTCCACCCCCAGACCACCCCCGTCGCCACCCTCTCCTCCCCTGTCGCTCAGAACACCACCCCCCAGGACCGTCCGTCCTCCCCCTGCCCACACCCGTCGATGAAGAGGATTTTGGCACGCTCCTGGAGTCACCCTCGACCAGGTCAGCACCAACATAGCCGTCACCACTTCGTCACTCTCAAAGGATCATCAAGGCCCCGGACCGGCTGAATCTCTGACCGGTCCACCGGTCGCCAAGAGACATTTGTTTTGCTCTGTAAATGTTAAAATCATGATTGTACATAGTTCTCCACCACCCCTGCCGGACTCAATTTTAACAGGGGGTGAATGTAGTAAACCACTGTTCTACTTCTATTACAGTACGAAGTCTTACAACACCAGGTTAAAGTCCAACAGTTTGTTTCGATGTCACTAGCTTTCGGAGCGCTGCTCCTTCCTCAGGTGAATGAAGAGTATGTTCCAGAAACACATATATAGACAAATTCAAAGATGCCAAACAATGCTTGGAATGTGAGCATTAGCAGGTGATTAAATCTTTACAGATCCAGAGATGGGGTAACCCCAGGTTAAAGAGGTGTGAATTGTCTCAAGCCAGGACAGTTGGTAGGATTTTGCAGGCCAGATGGTGGGGGATGAATGTAATGCGACATGAATCCCAGGTCCCGGTTGAGGCCGCACTCATGTGTGCGGAACTTGGCTATAAGTTTCTGCTCGGCGATTCTGCGTTGTCGCGCGTCCTGAAGGCCGCCTTGGAGAACGCTTACCCGGAGATCAGAGGCTGAATGCCCTTGACTGCTGAAGTGTTCCCCGACTGGAAGGGAACATTCCTGCCTGGTGATTGCCGCACGGTGTCCGTTCATGAGTGCGGCCTCAACCGGGACCTGGGATTCATGCCGCATTACATTCATCTCCCACCATCTGGCCTGCAAAATCCTACCAACTGTCCTGGCTTGACACAATTCACACCTCTTTAACCTGGGGTTACCCCATCTCTGGATCTGTAAAGATTTAATCACCTGCTAATGGTCGCATTCCTAGCATTGAATGGCATCTTTGAATTTGTCTATATATGTGTTTCTGGAACATACTCTTCATTCACCTGAGGAAGGAGCAGCGCTCCGAAAGCTAGTGACATCGAAACAAACCTGTTGGACTTTAACCTGGTGTTGTAAGACTTCGTACTGTGCTCACCCCAGTCCAACGCCGGCATCTCCACATCATGTACTTATATTAGAGGTTGTACGGTAGAACCTGCACTATAGGTTCACCTGTGGCACCTGCCATTTCGCCAGCCTGTGGGAGGCCACACATCTGATACCAATAAAGCCTCAGTTTGGATTCAACTTTCGTCTTTAAGTCAAATTGATCGTGCCTCAGTCAGAAAATCCAACTCTGCTGCAGCATCTAGCAATCAAACACAGTAAGAGAGCCAGGGACTGGAGGGGAGGGGGGGGGGGGGGGGGAGGAAGGGCAGGAACAACAACTGAGGGAGCCAGAAGGGAGAAAAGCGAGGGGAACACAGGCGGGAAAGGAGACACCAGGGATGACAGCGACCACTTGAAAACGCGGCAAAGGAAAAAGAGCGAAAAGAAGAAACGATGAAATAAACCCATGTAAATAGCGACCGCGATGTAAATAACGCTGTCCCCCTTTTAAAATTCATATTGTTCTGTGTATTTATATTTTGTTATGTATACCAAAACCCAATAAAAATATATTTTTTTAAATTGACAAATGTGTCTGCGGACTGAGGTTTGTGTACGATTGCGCTGCCTACCTTTTCAGTCGCTAATTATTTTTCACAGGTCTGCAGCTCCCTGAGACAGTTCCACATCGGCTGTCCCCGAGGACTAACCCTTTTTTCGGCACCCGCCATCCTCCAACCCCAATCCCCGGGCATAGGGTTGAGAGAATTAGGGAAGTTACCACGTGGCTAAAGGAGTGGTGCGGGAAAGAGGGATTCCATTTCATGGGGCATTGGCATCAGTACTGGGGCAGGAGGGACCTGTACCGTTGGGACGGTCTTCACCTGAACCATTCTGGGACCAGTGTTCTAGCGAATAGGATAAATAGGTTGGTCACAAGGACTTTAAACTAGCAAGTTGGGGGGAAGGGAAGGGTAAAGCTATGGACAGTATAATGGTTAATGGAGAGCAAGGCAGCAGGTTACGTGACAGGTTATTATGTAGAGATATGGGTTCAAAGACAAGGAAAATTAGGAGAAAGGGTAAGAGGAAAAATAATTTGCAAAAAGTTACTGATCAAGGTGTCAGGATTCATAACAAAGACATAAAAAACAACATAAGTGTACTTTACCTGAATGCTCGTAGTATACGGAATAAGGTGAATGAGTTGATGGCGCAAATCATCGTGAATGACTATGATTTAGTGGCCATTACTGAAACATGGTTAAAAGATGGTCACGACTGGGAGTTAAATATCCAAGGGTATCAAACTGTACAAAAGGATAGAATGGACGGTAAGGGTGGTGGTGTAGCTTTGTTGTTTAAGGATGGCATCCGGGCAATAGTAAGGGATGATATTGGTGCTATGGAGGACAAGGTTGAATCAATTTGGGTGGAAATCAGGAATAGTAAGGCGAAAAGGTCACTGATAGGAGCAGTCTATAGGCCACCAAATAGTAACAGGATGGTAGGGCAGGCAATAAGCAAAGAAATAACGGATGCATGTAGAAATGGTACAACGGTTATCATGGGAGATTTTAATTTGCATGTCGATTGGTTTAACCAGTTTGGTAAAGGCAGCCTTGAGGAGGAGTTTATAGAATGTGTCCGGGATAATTTCCTGGAACAGTATGTAATGGAACCTACAAGGGAACAAGCGGTCCTAGATCTGGTCCTGTGTAATGAGGCAGGATTGATTAATGATCTCATAGTTCGGGATCCTCTTGGAAGGAGCGACCACAATATGGTGGAATTTAAAATACAGTTGGAGGATGACAAGGTAAAATCAAACACTAGTGTTTTGTGCTTAAACAAAGGCGATTACAATGGGATGAGAGAAGAACTAGCTAAGGTAGACTGGAAGCAAAGACTTCACGGTGAAGCAGTTGAGGAACAGTGGAGAACCTTCCGAGCGATCTTTCACAGTGTTCAGAAAAGGTTCATACCGACAAAAAAGAAAGATGGTAGAAAAGGGTAAAATCGACCGTGGATATCTAAGGAGGTGAGGGAGAGTATCAAATTGAAGGAAAAAACATACAAAGTGGCAAAAATTAGTGGGAGACTAGAGGACTGGGAAGTCTTTAGGGGACAACAGAAAGCTACTAAAAAAGCTATAAAGAAGAGTAAGGTAGACTATGAAAGTAAACTGGCTCAGAACATAAAAGCAGATAGTAAAAGCTTCTACAAATATATAAGACAAAAAAGAGTGGCTAAGGTAAATATTGGTCCTTTGGAAGATGAGAAGAGAGATTTAATAATAGGAGACGGGGAAATGGCTGAGGAGCTGAGCAGGTTTTTTGGGTCAGTCTTCACAGTGGAAGACACAAATAACATGCCAGTGGCTGATGGAAATAAAGATATGATAGGTGAGGACCTTGAGATGATTGTAATCACTAAGGAGGCAGTATTGGGCAAGCTAATGGGGCTAAAGGTAGACAAGTCTCCTGGCCCGGATGGGATGCATCCCAGAGTGTTAAAAGAGATGGCTAGGGAAATTGTAAACACACTAGTGATAATTTATCAAAATTCACTGGACTCTGGGGTGGTCCCAGAGGATTGGAAAGTAACAAACGTGACACCACTGTTTAAAAAAGGAGGTCGGCAGAAAGCGGGTAATTATAGGCCGGTAAGCTTAAATTCGGTTGTAGGGAAAATGCTGGAATCTATCATTGAGGAGGAAATAGCGGGGCACCTGGAGGGAAATTGTCCCATTGGGCAGACACAGCATGGGTTCATAAAGGGGAGGTCGTGTCTGACTAATTTGGTAGAATTTTTTGAGGACGTTACCAGTGCAGTAGATAACGGGGAGCCAATGGATGTGGTATATCTGGGTTTCCAGAAAGCTTTTGACAAGGTGCCACACAAAAGGTTGCTGCATAAACTAAAGATGCATGGCATTGAGGGTAAAGTGGTAGCATGGGTAGAGGATTGGTTAACTAACAGAAAGCAGAGAGTGGGGATAAATGGGTGTTTCTCTGGTTGGCAACCTGTAACTAGTGGGGTCCCTCAAGGATCAGTGTTGGGCCCGCAGTTGTTCACAATCTACATAGATGATTTGGAGTTGGGGACCAAGTGCAATGTGGCAAAGTTTGCAGACGACACTAAGATGAGTGGTAAAGCAAAAAGTGCAGAGGATACCAGAAGTCAGCAGAAGGATTTGGATAGGTTAGGTGAATGGGCTAGGGTCTGGCAGATGGAATTCAATGTTGCCAAGTGTGAGGCTATCCATTTTATGGAGGAATAACAGCAGAATGAATTATTATTTAAACGGTAAGATGTTAAAACATGCTGCTGTGCAGAGGGACCTGGGTGTGCTGGTGCACGAGTCGCAAAAAGTTGGTGTGCAGGTGCAACAGGTGATTAAGAAGGCTAATCGAGTTTTGTCTTTCATTGCTAGAGGGATGGAGTTCAAGACTAGGGAGGTTATGCTGCAATTGTATAAGGTGTTGGTGAGGCCACATCTGGAGTATTGTGTTCAGTTTTGGTCTCCTTACCTGAGAAAGGACATATTGGCACTGGAGGGAGTGCAGAGGAGATTCACTAGGTTGATCCCAGAGTTGAGGGAATTAGATTATGACGAGAGGTTGAGTAGACTGGGACTGTACTCACTGGAGTTTAGAAGGATGCGGGGATCTTATTGAAACATATAAAATTATGAAGGGAATAGATAAGATAGATGCGGGCAGGTTGTTTCCACTGGTCAGGGAAAGCAAAACTAGGGGGCATAGCCTCAAAATAAGGGGAAGTAGATTTAGGACCGAGTTTAGGAGGAACTTCTTCACCCAAAGGGTTGTGAATCTCTGGAATTCCTTGCCCAGTGAAGCAGTTGAGGCTCCTTCTTTAAAAGTTTTTAAGAAAAAGATAGATACCTTTCTAAAGAATAAAGGGATTTGGGGATATATATGGTGTATGGGCCGGAGAGTGGAGCTGAGTCCACAAAGATCAGCCATGATCTCATTAAATGGCGGAGCAGGCTCGAGGGGCCAGGTGGCCTACTCCTGCTCCCAGTTCTTCTGTTCTTAACACTAAAAAAATTACAGTAGCGATACATGCTGGCTGCCATTTAATTAGCGTTCCAGGAACAATTGAAGCCAGAAACACTTTTAACACCCACTTTCGGGCCCGCCAACTACATGTGCCCAATGGGTACAAAATAAAGGCCAAGGATGTTGCAAAGGGGCCTGGACAGATTTAAATGAGTGAACAAAACAGTAGTAGATAGAGTTCAATCTGGGGAAGTGTGAGGTCTATTATTCTGGATCTGAGAAAGACAAATAGTAACATCTTCTTAATACTTGAATCGACGTCTACATGTGACCCTGAAACTAAAGGAGCTAGCTGGCACAATCAAATAAATTAGCACCTCGTTATCTCCGAAGAGACACTACCAACACCCCTGTGGGCTGCCTAGACCAAATTCATCAGCATTTCCTAACCCAGGCTGGCCAACTGGAGCCTAATCATCTGCTAGGGCAAACGGCAACCTTCATTTCAATTCTTAGTGGTTGGGACATTTAACCATCTCAGGGGCCCAGGCAAGGGATATACGACCTTTGTCAAAGACAATATGAAGAGGTGGGAGACATGTGGCATGGATTTCTAGCTTGTGTGACCAGAAACTCAGTCTGCTGTTTACCATCCAACAGGCAGCCTCACAGGAAATGACTTCTGTTCAAATGTAATTCCTGGCCCGATCTACACTCTTTCTGCTGGAACTTCTGCTGGTACCATTGCCTATAAGACTGATTAATTTCTGTGTGCCTTTCCCATTGTGTGTCGCAAATGCCACTAGAAAAGTGAATTATACAGCATTGGTGTTCACCCTGCTGATCTCCATGAAGGAATATCTTGATTCTGGACTCTGGTACCCATGTGAAACCCCATTTTGTTTCTTTGTTGTCTCTGCATTGTAAATCTTTCTTTTCTCCATCCTCCTTTTACAGTATGAATGCAACATTGCAACTCCCCTCCTTCAACTATTGGGTGTGTGCAAATAAAGGAACCCTTTGAGTTCATCCTACCTCGAGTTTGCTGTGGGGCTATTAATAGAAATTGGATCACATCAAAACCAATGGGTTGGGAAATATGCCACTGCTTATAAATGGGAAAGCAAATCAAAAACACCTTTCTGTTTATGGATGGGTCAAGAGAGGAGAAGCCAGTGCTATTTATATTAACTCCCCCCTCCCCCCACCTGTGTGTAACAATGTACACACATCACTAAGGATACAGGTACAAAAAGTAATCAAAAATCAATGGAATTCTGCATTTTCATAGAATTTACAGTGCAGAAGGAGGCCATTTGGCTCAGCGAGTCTGCACCGGCTCATGGAAAGAGCACCCCACTTAAGTCCACACCTCCATCCTATCCCCGTAACCCAGCAACCCCACCTAACTAAGGGCAATTTAGCATGGCCAATACACCGAACCCAGCACATCTTTGGACTGTGGGAGGAAACCGGAGCACCCGGAGGAAACCCGGAGAGAACGTGCAGACTCCGCACAGACAGTGACCCAAGCCCGGAATCGAACCTGGGACCCTGGAGCTGTGAAGCAATTGTGCTAACCACTATGCTACCGTGCTGCCCTCTTTATCTGAAGAGGATTGGAATACAAAAGTCAAGAAATAACACTTCAGTTGTTTCAGCTTCATCATCTGCTATTTGAAGAATTGCAGAGGGCAGAATTCTCAACAAGGAAATATTGGCAGTGCATATTCAGTAAAACGAGATCAGCGTAATATGTTAAGTTGTGAGGATTGGCTGTATAAACTTGCTTTATTTCCTTCAGTTGAGAAAGTTGATGGGCAATTTAATCGAGGTGTTTACAATGATAAAAATGTTCCATTGGGGCTGATATTCAATGGGGAAGATGTACAATAAGAATGTTTCAATGGGGTAGATGATCAATGATAAAAATGCTTCTATAGGTAGATGCTTCAAAGCCATTTCCACTGGCAAGGATGTCTAGAACAAGGGTGAATAATCTTGACATTATGCCGTGCTATTTAGGAGTGAAATCAGAAAAATCTGTCAAACACTTTCCCTCAAGATTTATGTAAGGCATAAGTTTAAGAATAAGAGGCCATCCTTTTAATACTGAGACGAGGACATTGTTTTCCTGTCAGAGTGTTCATTAACGTGTGGAATTCTGTTCTCCAGAGATGGGAACTGGGTCATTACATTTATTCAAGGATGACTTAGGCAGGTTTTTGATAGATTAAGGGTCAAGGGTTATGGAGGTGCAGACAGGAGAGTGGCGTCGAGACCACAGTCACATCAGGCATGATCGGTGCGGACTTGGTGGGCCCAAGGGCCTCTTCTGTACTGTATGATTCTAAGATTCTTATTGAATGGCAGAGGAGGCTCGAGGAATGAAAAGGGCCTCTTGTTCCTAAATTCCTACGTTCCTGATATGCCAGGTTAGGATACAGCCTTTCTGAATAGGTGGCTTTACCTTGAAAGATTCTAGGAACCCTCCATGGCCGCCATTCTCCATCTTCTCTTCATCAGAGCCCAGCCCCAACATGGCCTGTGTCTGGCTGTGGAGTTCATCGTGCAGGTTGTCCAACAGCGCTGCCCGTGTGCGATTCTGTGCAGCGAGATTGAAAACATACTTAATGTGACATACAACAAGGGTCATCTTTTTGTACAATGTATAAATGTTAGACTGGAGATGAACAAAAGATGCTGCTTGTCCTGCACCTTCCAAATCCATGGCCAGTACCATCTAGAAGGTCAAAGGCAGCGGAAACCTGGGAACACCACCACCTGCAAGTTCCCCTCCAAGCCACTCACCATCCTTGTTGTATTATCATAAATGTAAGAACTGCAAATTTTAATGAAATGCCTAAATCAGTCACTAGAGGGAGCTAGAGATACACGTATGTAAGACATTGATGTTAAGCCTCGTGGGGGAGAGAAGTGAAGGAGTTAGCTAGAGTACAGACTAAAGGAAAAATAGTGTGAGTAAGAGCAGATCATAGTTTACAAAAGTGCAGAGATCAGTAGCAGGTGAGTAGTGGATTATATGTTAATTGTCAACTATTATTTAGGAGTACGTGTCAAATCTAAATGAGTAATGTTAATAAATTAAGAGCTTTGTTCAAGTTAAAGCTATGTTGTGGTCTTTGTGAGCACTGTGCCAACCACCCTGAATTTAGCAACACAAAGAACACCACAATCCTGACTTGGAAATATATTGCTGTTCCTTCACTGTTGCTGGATCAAAATCCTGGAAGTTTCTTCCTAACAGCACAGTGGGTGTACCTACACCACATGGACTGCAGGGGTTGAAGGAGGCAGCTCACCACCACCTTCTCATGAGCAGTTAGGAATGGGCAATAAATGCAGGCTTGGCCAGCGAATCCCACATCCCAAGAATATCTTTATTTAAAAACCAGTGAAGTATATTTTATTGTTCCAATCTTTGGCATTAACCAAAACAATAACGTGGGGATTCTATGATTTACTTTACTTTGATGAAAAGGAAGATTGCACCGCAATTTTCACTCCTGATTTTGGACAGCCACATTGGCCAGATTGTTGAGAGAATCATTCTTCTGCATTCCTCACAATGTTTAATGTACATTCTTACCTCCAGCTTTGCAAACTTCTCAGACTTGTAGCAGGCGGATTCTGCGTTGATAAGCTTTGTGAGGAGAAACTCTCTGAATTCAGGACCCTAGGCATAAAAAGTGTGTCTTCAGGAGTTTGATTTGTGAAATACATTTCAGGATAACTTGGATGTATTTCCCCCTAGACTCCACAGCTACACCCCAAAGTGGTGGGTGGAAAAGGTTTAACCCTATCCCAATACATTCCTGATCTCGGCCAGCTGCCACACAGAGGCAACAAGAATGGCTATGCTACTTGGCAACAGTGGCTGCATGGAATGAAGAGAATTCTAAAGACGCAACCCATGTTATATGACTCTCTGGCACAGTACGTAAGTACACACAAGTGCTTCAGAAACAGGTGTGTAACATATGAGAACCACCATCATGTTCCTCTGGACTATATTGACAGAAGATTGTTTGAGTTACAAAAAGAAATACATTAAATAACACAAGAATCAAATTTCCATAGAATCCCTCCAGTGCAGAAGGAGGCCTTTTGGCCCATCAAGTCTGCACCGACCCTCTGAAAGAGCACCCCACCCAGGCCCACTCCCTCGCTCAATCCCCGTAACCCCAACTAATCTTTGGACTGTGGAAGGAAGCCGGAGTACCCGGGGACACGGGGAGAATGCAAACTCCACACAGTCACACAAGGCCGGAATTGAACACGGGTCCTTGGCGCTCTGAGGCAGCAGTGCTAAACGCTGTGCCATTGCGCTGCCTGATTTCGAAAGATTCAGGTTCTAAATCCTTATAACATTTGTCTCCTCCGGCCTGCTCCGCCACTCGATATGATCGTGGCTGATCTGGTCGTGGTCTCGAGGCCACCTTCCTGTCTGCCCTTCCTCTATAACCCTTGATCCCCTTGTCAAAAACCTGTCTAACTCGGCCTTGAATAAATTCCACGATCCAGCCTCTACTGCTCTCTGGGGAAGAGAATGCCGCAGATTAATGACCTTCAGAGAAAACAATTCTCCCCATCTTCGTCTTAAAAGGGAGCCCTCGAATTTTAAACTGAGGCCCCTGGTTCTCGGCTCTCCCATAAGATCTTATACTTTTCCATATGGTCACCTCTCATTCTTCTAAATTCCACTGGGTGTAGGCCCAGCCTGTCTGACCTTTCTTCACAACCTTCCATTTCCTCATTGTAGGAATGAGTTGAGTGAACCTGTTCCGAACAAAATTACATCCCTTTTTTGAAATAAGGAGACCAAATCTGTACACAGTACTCCGGATGTGATCTCACCAAGGACCTCTACAGCTGCAGTACAATTTCCCTACTCTTACATTCCACTCCCTTTGCAATGAAGACCATGCCACTTGCCTTCCTAATCACTTGCTATACATGCATCCTAACTTCTTGTGATTCACATGGGATAGCCAGATCCCTCCATAACGCAGAGTTCTGCCATCCCTCTCCATTTAATGAGTATACTGCTTTTCTATTCTTCCTGCCACAGTGCACAGGTTCCCATTTCCCCATTTTATACTCCATCAGTCAGCCTTCTTACTCACTCACTTAAAATGTCCATAACCCTTTGTTGACTCTTTACCTCCTCTTGATAGTTGACTTTCCTCCCTATCCACGCATCATTGGGCAAATTTAGCTACCAGACATTTATCCAAGTCATTGACACCGATTGTGATTAGCTGAGCCTCCTAGTTCTAGACTCCCCAGCCAGGAGAAACAGCCTCCCAAGGTCCTTTCTGTAAGAGACGCCTGCTGTGTGGAAGATTTCCACCTTGTAGATGCAAAATAAACTCTGTTGGACAGAAATTGGACCCGCTCACCTTTTTAAACACAGGCTGTGTGGGCAATGGGGGGCCAAAGAGACGAACACCCTCTCGAGCAGTGACCGAAACCTGCCAAGGACGGGAAGATGATTGTTAGAGTTTTGTTTTTCTGAATGAATTTAAGCCCACATTAAGCAGATATACAGTGGATGCCATTCACCTAAACATCAGTCGAATGACCTTCTTCTGTGCTTCTGATTTTGATTTATGAATGGCTTCAGCGAACAAGGTGTGTAAAATTGGTTCACGACGAGTGTGATGTACGCGACTAACAAAAATCAATTTCACCCCCATTGTGCCTTTCACTTGTTCAGTTTACAGTAGCGAAGATAGCAATGTCGCAAATAAGTCACTAAGAGAGACAAGTCGGCATTAATGTGCCATTTTTGTTTTGGGGCTGGTTCAGTTGGGGGCGGGAAGCCATTCTTCCCCCTATTACTTTGACCCAGTGTGTTCCAGAACTGTTACCTTATAAGTAGTTCTTTCTGCACAGGAAGTCTCCACCTGCACCACAATGTAAGCGTGAAGGAAATTGGAAGCGATCATATCCGGAACAAAAGGTGTGTTTTCCTCTTGGAACACGATGGCCACAATGTCATTCCCGATGTGCCGTTTTCTTTGCAGCTGTTATGGAGAAACTCAAAGATTAGCCAAAGCGAGTTCCACATCTTAAACGGGGAAGACATCACATTCCTGGATACCAGGGAAAATTGAAATGGCCGGTTCTAAAACTCATCATAGAATCATAGAATCCCTACGGTGCAGAAAGAGGCCATTCGGCCCATCAAGTCTACACCGATCCACTCTGCCCTACACCCGTAATCCAGTAACCTAACCTGCACATCTCTGGACACTAAGGGGCAATTTAGTACGGCCAATCCATCTAACCTGCACACCTTTGGACTGTGGGAAGAAACCGGTGCATCCAGAGGAAACCCACGCAGACACAAGGATAACTTACAGACACCGCACAGACAGTCATCCAAGGTCGCAATTAGAGAATTTATTTCTCTTAGGTGCTTCGCTCAAATGAATCCTCACATTTCTCTTTTACGAAGACAATATTGTCTAAGTACGTTTACCGTAAGAAGCACACATTGGTGAAAAGTGCAGAAACATGATGGAACAGAAATGTAATTGGACTTCAAATTTGGATCTCCAGCACCCACATTGATAGATCGTGCCATGAATAATAAATCTTTAAGTTTTGAGGGGGTTGCTCATGTGTTCTTATGCAGCTAGTCTGCTGTGATTGAGTATCTGAATTTCCATATGATAAACACATATGTAAGTCATTGCTTTTGCCTTTCTCATATTTCACTAACTTGCTCTCCTAACAATGGGGTAATTGTTTTAAACTGATCAACTTACAGAGTTTAAAAGAACAGAGAACATACAGTGCAGAAGGAGGCTATTCGGCCCAGCGAGTCTGCACCTACCCACTTAAGCCCTCACTTCCACCCTATCCCCGTAACTGAATAACCCATCCTAACTTTTTTGGTCACTAAGGGCAATTTATCATGGCCAATCCACCTAACCTGCACGTCTCTGGACTGTGGGAGGAAACCGGAGCACCCGGAGGAAACACACGCAGACACGGGGAGAACGTGCAGACCGGGCACAGGCAGTGACCCAGCAGGGAATCGAACCTGGGACCCTGGCTGAAGCCACAGTGCTAACAACTTGTGCTACCGTGCTGCCCCAAATATTGGGATATCTAGTTGCTGACCCCTTTGCCTTTTCCACCTTTCTTGCAAAACAGCTGACCCACACCGGGAGGGATAATATGCCTGAGGTATGAGGTGACCTTTTCACTTAACTGGCAGGGAGAATAAAAAGGAAGCCTATTATTTAATTGGTGAGAGATTGTAGGGGTCTGAGATTGAGAGGGAGCTGGGTGACCGAGTGCATGAATCACAATAGGCTCGTACGCAGGTACAGCAAGTAGTCAGGAAAGCTAATTGAATTTTATCATTTATTAGGGAGGTTATGTTTCAGGGTATTGGTGAGACCACATTTGGAGTACTTTGTACCGTTTTGGGCTCCTTATTTAAGGAAGGATGTAAATGCATTGGACACAGTTCAGAGAAGGTTTACTGGACTAATACCAGAAATGATTTCTGAGGAAAGGTTGGACAGACTAGGCTTGTATTCACTGAAGTTAGAAGAGTAAGAGGTGATTGATTGAAACGTATAAGATCTTGAGAGGGGGGTCTTGACAGGGTGGATGTGGAGGGGATGTTTCCTCTTGTAGGAGAACCTAGAACTAGGAGTCACTTTGGTGACAAACATTGGAACATCCTCCTCCGTTTAGGCTGGTCTATCACAATGACATGAAAGCTGTGATTCATTTTTAAAAAGTACCCAATTAACTTTTCCAATTTCGGTGCAATTTAGCATGGCCAATCCACCTAGCCTGCACATCTTTGGGTTGTGGGGGTGAGACCCACACAGACACGGGGAGAATGTGCAAACTCCACGCGGACAGTGACCCGGGGCCGGGGTTGAACCCGGGTCCTTGGCGCCGAGAGGCACCAGTGCTAACCACTGCGCCACCGTGCCACCTGAAACCTGTGATTCTGACCAATGGATCCATCACAAACAAAATTTAGATGTGGTTAGGGTCAAGCCGGGCTGTGCCATCACACTGAAACGTCTCTCGTTCTTTCTTGCTGCAATGCTCCATCTCATCACAAGCACGTTCCCTGTAGTGGAGTTAAACTACAGAACAAACAGGAATTTGTTCAATCTCCGCCGCCTGCAGGGCAGATCCAAGGCCATCCCATCGCCTGTCATTGAACTGCAGGATGCAGGTGATGCATGTGTCTGCGCACACTCGGAGGAAGAATGTGAGAGAGCTAATATAAAATTAATGGTCCAACTCTAACAGAGGTGCAGAAACAGAGGGCCCAGGGGGTACAATGCACAAATCATTGAAGGTGCTGGACAGGTTGAGAGAGAATTTATTAAAACATATAGGGTCCCGGGCAGCACGGTGGCACAGTGAGTTAGCCCTGCGGCCTCACAGCGCCGAGGTCCCAGGTTCGATCCCGGCTCTGGGTCACTGTCCGTGTGGAGTTTGCACATTCTCCCCGTGTTTGCGTGGGTTTCGGCCCAAAACCCAAAGATGTGCAGGGTAGGTGGATTGGCCACGCTACATTGCCCCTTAATTGAAAAAAATTAATTGGGTACTCTAAATTTATTTTAAAAAACAATAAAAAACAAAAAAACATATAGGGTCCTGGGCATTATCAATTGAGACATACGGGCCAATTTTGACCCCACATCAGCCATGCGAATAAACAGGCACACGGGCCCAGAATATCGTGACAGTCAGAAAGCATGATTCTCACCTGCGAGACCTCACTTTCTGATTCCCCCCTCCTCCCCTCGAGAAAGGGCAGGAATCTCACTAACATTCATTTAAATACATTTACACGTAGTTAAAGGACTTATCTGCCTTTAAAAATTCCCTGGTATTGAAAAACGGGAAGCAGTCAAGGGGAATCACCTGTCAGGCGCAAAGGTAAGTATAGCAACCCCCCCCCGGGGAGGGAGAGACATATCTGGGGAACTGCCACCCTGGACAAGGTCAACCTGGCAGTGCCAGGGGCGGACCGTCTGGGGAGCCCCGATGAGGAGACTTCCCTTGTGTATGTGTGTGTGTGTTAGGGGTGTGTGTGTGTGTGTCAGGGTGCGTGTGTGTGTGTGTAAGGGTGGGGTTTTGCACCATTGCTTGGGGGGTCCCCCGTGTCGATGGGGTTTGGGGGGGGTGGGGAGTATTGTTTTATATTGGAGTTTGGGGTGTGCTAGCTCTATCAGGCCCTGTCGTACCGGGTGTGTGACGGTGAAAACCATGCCCCCAGATCCTGTGCACAGAATGCTGGAGAATCTGGAGAGAAAACTCGGCTGGGCAGCTGGAGAGCTACACACCGGTTTACTCACTCCAGCCAAAATTCCACCCAACTGAGTAAAAAAGCAACCTGTGAAAGGTGCTAAACCTTTATAAAAGGACTCGTCTGATGAAGTGTCATATTAGACCCTCCACAGATACTGCCAGATCTGCTGGGTTTTCCCAGCACATCCTGTTTTTAATCGAACCTTTATGAAACTCTGGTTTGGCCGAGGCCAGAATATCGCATCCAGTTTTGGCCGCCACAATTCGGGAAGGATGTGAGGGCCTTGGTGAGGCTGCAGGAAAGATTCATGAGGATGTGGGCAGCACGGTAGCACAGTGGTTAGCACAGTTGCTTCACAGCTCCAGGGTCCCAGGTTCGATTCCCAGCTTGGGTCACTGTCTGCGCGGAGTCTGCACGTTCTCCCCGTGTGTGCGTGGGTTTCCTCCGGGTGCTCCGGTTTCCTCCCACAGTCCAAAGATGTGCAAGTTAGGTGGATCGGCCATGCTAAATTGCCCTTAATATCCAAAAAGGTTAGGTAGGGTTACTGGGTTACGGGGATAGGGTGACAGCGTGGGATTAAGTGGGGCGCTCTTTCCATGGGCCGGTGCAGACTCGATGGGCCGAATGGCCTCCTACTGCACTGTAAATTCTATGATGGTTCCACTGATGAGGACCTTCCGATAGGGAGATAGATTGGAGAATTTAGGGTTGTTCTCATTGGATGTGAGAAGATTGAGAGGAGGTTTGACAGAGATATTCAAAATCACGAGGGCAATGGTCAGCTCGAGATAGAAAGGAAGTGTTCCTGTTGATGGAACGGTCATGAACCAAGAGGCACAGGTTCAAGGTAACTAACAAAAGAAGCAAATGCGACATGCGGGAAATCTTCTTTCCGCGGTGAATGGTTTGGATCTGGAATATACGCTGGCTGAGAGTGTGTTGGAGGCAGAACCAATCGTGGCCCACAGAAGGGGATTGAATCATTACCTGAAAAGGAAACGTTTACACGGAAAAGGCGGGAGAGTGGCAGATGGTGAACTCCTCTTGCCGAGGGCCAACATGGACACAACAGGCCGAAAGGCCTCCTTCTGCGCTGTGGGGTAATCCAATGGAGTGTGTCTCCTGATCCTCTGACATAATTTTGGCAGCAAAGCTGTGGAAATGGTGCGAACGCCATTTTTGTTTTTCCAGACATTCTGCGAGTTATGTGAGCTGATCAGGAGAGACCCCCATGGCCCCAGCAGTGGAATCTCACCCCCTAACCAACTACAGTCTGGTTAGATAATCTTAGGCAGGTTGTCACTCCCCAAGAGACAGGGAGCAGGAAAGACCTGGAAAACACTGACAAAGCAAGACCAAGGAGGCCGTGGTTTATTTGAAAGATGAGATTTTTGGTGGGGTGTTGATAGAAACCAAACTGGGGGGGGTGTTGTTAAAAACCAAACCGGGCCGGGGGGGGGGGGGGGGGGGGGGGGGGGCGGTGTTGATAAAAACCAAACCCGTAAAACATTCACTGCGACAGCTTTTACATACCAGGAAACACAAGGGCAAAATTAAAAATATTCAGAGCAAGAATGGATGTCAGGCAGGATATCTCAAAGAATAATCATGTTTTGGTGGTGTAGGACAGGCTGACAGTGTAAGAGATGCTACCAATGCCTTTCTGGAACAGAAACTGATTGAGTAATATGATGGGGGGCAGTCTGGTGAAGGGTAGATTAATCAAGGAAGGAGAAGTTCCTTAAACACCAGTGCATTCACTTCTACAAAGTAATTCACCTCCAAGGTCACTTTTATCTGGAAAATAATCTGTGTTCCCCTGAAACAGGGGAAAGGTAAGTGTGACTTGGGGGTTGGAATGTCAAAGTCCAAGCCCTGAAAGTCCGTGACCTGTCACAAGGTGGTTATGCGTAAAGCCACTGTCCACACTACCGCCCCTGCCAGAGCTTGGGGCGGTCAGTGGGAGGGTAACTAATTAGCCTGGGGTTGAGAGGTGCGCCTGCTGCTCTAGCCTTGCCTGCGTGGATGTCACAGCTGGATCATCTAATGTCTGACCAGCTTATGGAGCGGTCTGTGGGTGAGTGGCTGCCCAAGTCCCTTGCGGACCCCATGAAGCACATCAAAATTATGAAAGGTTTTGATAAGATATCAGGGAAGACTATTTCCTCTGCTGAATGTGTCACCAAAGCAGCCACTACAAGCAAGACAGATGTTTGGTGAATCATTTGAAAAATACACAGCATTGGTTCGAGCACGGGGCACTTTGTCACTTGGGACCTTTTATTTTTATAAATTTAGTGTACCCAATTCATTTTTTCCAATCAAGGGGCAATTTAGCGTGGTCAATCCACCTACCCTGCACATCTTTGGGTTGTGGGGGTGAAACCCACGCAGACACGGGGAGAATGTGCAAACTCCACACCGACAGTGACCCAGAGCCGGGATCGAACCTGGGACCTCGGCACCGTGAAGCAGCAGGGCTAACCCACTGCGCCATCGTGCCGCCCCACTGTGGACCTTTTTAAGGGAAGGAGAGATACACTTCAGAAGCAGAGGAAGATGCAGCATCCTGCAAAGAAAACAGGGGGAGCGGGATGCACTTTGCTGAGAGATAGCACAGATAATGACTGGCAGAGTGGTCTTTTTTTGCACCACAAACGTTCTTTCGACCCACCTGCTGAGAGTCTCCTTCTGTAAACGGCAGCTTTGTGGAAACGTGGAACATTATCTCTCTGTCTTTGAAGGTGGTGTAGACAGACTCTGACCCTGTTTGACCATGTGCAACATCAAGGCCTCCTCGGAAGCTGCGTTGGGAAGATATTTTATATCACTTTTCTTTGTAGGAAGGTACAGCCTGCATGTGGTTTATTAAACTTTACTTATGCATGTTTGTACATTGATGAGCAAACACATGAAACATGGAAAGTGAGAAAAGTCCTCTTCAAGAAAGAGTTTCCGCTTCGGCTGCAATGTGTGATCTGGGGGCAAATTGTGCTCGAAATTGTGCTACTTTTAAGACGTATTTCTTGTTGGTTCAGTTTCCATCCACTTGCAAATTGACAAACTCAAATCTTCCACAAGCCAACAGCACTTTAGAATGTAACCAACTTGCATTTTATTAATTCAGCTGAAAATTAAGTTCCTACAAAAAAATAAATGTCTTTAAACAGAATTGGCTAGCCCGCCACCTGCTCTTGAATAACTACAAAACGACTTTGAGAACGGTACAGAATTATTTGCTAGTCACAACGCATATAATATTCAGCTGTTAGCAAATTGACAATAAAGATTATTAAAGATCTTTCTAAACGTGCATTGTGGAGTCCTGCAGGCGAACCCAAGTAGCCGAAACCCACCTGGGTGATAATTTGATCTGGGTGGGTACCCGGTTGGGAAAGTGGGGCCGGCTTCTAGCACTAGGTTCGTCACACTGGCGTGAGAGATCGTGGAAACTTGAATTGCGCTGGGCGCAATCTGCGCTTGAAATTCCTTGAACATCTTGCACTCAGTTTTGGTCGAAATGCACTTAATTAACCAGTGCAACTTAAATGAAGCTTCCGATTGTTTAATTTTAAAAATAGTGTGGTAATCATTGCATTTGTAAAATGAATGTATCAACGGTCTCCATGTTAGGGAAAGAAAAGTGGTCTTTGGAACTCCCAATCCCCGCTAAGAATGTAAAAGGATTTCCACTCACCCTTTGAAGTTCTGGAGCACAACTGTGTCTCCGAGTAAGTTCAAGAATTCCTGAAAAACGGGGCTTTCTTCATTGTTCCCAAACAATTCCGCTTCAGTGGTCTGGAACAAAGTATTTTAGTATTTATAAACTAAACGCAGTGAAGTGCTGGAACTCAGGCATGTTTCAGCCACGGCAGCAAGCTGCCAGTGCAGCAAATTATTTCTTATTTAAAAAAAATTGATTCAATTCATTTATTCTGCGATTTTTTTCAAGTGCAGATTAGGCTGGCATTTATTGCCTGTCCCTAATTGCCCTTGATAAGTTGTTGGTGAACCACTGCAGTCCATGTGGTGTCGGTACTCCCACAGTGCTGTTAGGGAGGGAGTTCCAGGACTTTGACCCAGGGAGCGATCCACCGGCCACGCTGCGCTGGAAGACAGCGCGGCGCAGCGTGGCCGGTGAAAGCCGGGTGACACCGCTCCCGGGACCCACCTGGCTTGCAACACCTCGCGAGATTCAATGCGATCTTGCGAGACATTGAAAGGGCGATCCCGCCCACAATGGGTGGGATCGCCCTTTAGCAAATCTGCATATTAGAGCGAGGCAGTAACCCTCCCATGTTGCGGTTGGGCTGGGGGAAGGTCGGGGATTCTTTTCAGGGCCTCAGAGATCGGGTTGTCATTTAAAAATGGCACCCCGATCTCTCACTACAATGGGGAGTTCTGGCGTGCAGAGCTCCCCATTATAAAGGAAAGGAGCAATGTGCGGCCTTGACTGTTTAGGCCCCTTATTCAAAGCGAGTCACGTTGAATAGCCATGTGTTTCTTGGCACTGCGCGTGCCGGGAAACACGCGGCTAAACGGGCTCGCTCGGGGACTTTGTCTCCTTTTGGGAAGACAGCGAAGGAATGACGATATATTTGCAAGTCCGGAAGGCGTGTGACTTGGAGGGGAACTTGCAGGTGGTGATATTCCCATATCACATGATATATTCTAATAAGCCTGAAAACAGTGACAAGGGACTAACGGATCAACACATGAGACTTGCTGCAAGTATACAGCATGAAATACAGCCCAACTGGTCCATGCTGATGTTCCATAAAAACCTCCGCCGATCCTCCTTTTCCTCACCCAATCCACATATCCTTCCGTTCCATTCTCCGGAAGGCTGCATTTAACTGGATGCTGTGCTGAAGTCTCTAGAATACGACATGACCTCCATAACCTTCTGAGTCAGAGTCAGGAATATGAACAATTGAGCTATGCGGCCCTCATTAAACTATCACTGAATTCTCATTCAGCGACGTCTGCTCTATCAGACCATCGCATGTGCTCTCTCAAACGTGAAGAAACATTGCTGGTGACTCACAATGGAGAATCTTGCCCTCCACTTCAGGTGACAAATCCATACCGACAAACAAATCCATGATCCCGCACATGTTTGCAGGTGGAAACAGCTCACAAAACACAAACTGATTCAAAATCACAGAAAAATACATTGCAGACGAGACCCTTTGGCCAATCGAATCTGCACCGACACGTGAAAACACCCGACTGACCCACCGAATCAGCACTTGGCCCATAGCCTTAAGTCTTATGACTGTTGTGCCCAGTGCTCTTCCAGGTACATTTTAAAGGATGTGAGGTAAAGGCTGACACAGCAAACGCTGAAATTAATATTTAAATAATGGGCTGGATTCAATTAAAAGGTATCTGACGGCGGGATTCTCCGGCCACATCTGCCCGGCGACCGGAAATTCCCGCCTGAGGTCAATGAACCTTTGAATGGTCCACGTCCACCCGTGCCGATCTTGCGGTGGTCGGGGCACAAGAATCCAGCCTTAAGTGTCATTTTGGGTGAGATCCAGCTCAGTATCTCACCACACCTAGCGGGCAATCTATCCACCTCACTGCATGTGACCCTGGGCGTGATGAGGCCGGTAAATCTCGCGAGAGGCCTCTCAGGAACCGCCCCATTCATCCCCCAACCTTGATGAGACCCCTTCTTACCCAGGCTTCAACCCCACCCTTTCATACCCCCCTCTCACCCTCCCCCCTTTCTGGGCATGCCTCCCCCCCTCTGGCCCTGAACCTTGGCAGTGCCACCTTGGCACCTGGACAGCCTGGCAGTGCCCCTCCCAGCCTGGTAGTTCCACCCGGACACCCTAGCAGTGCCAAGGTGCCAGGCGGGCAGTGCTAAGGTTCGGGTGAATCTCGCGATATGTTGCGAGTGTCGTTAATCTTGCGAGAGGCCTCTTGCGGGATTCAATGGTCTTGTCCCGACACCAAGTCGGGCGTGATGTGGCCGTTAAATCATGCCCAACGTCTTTATAATTATGGCGCCGGAAGCCTCCTCATTTGCATGCACAGGAGAATGTAAATACATCCGTGCGTGATGCGGTTGTTATCTCAGGCCCTGTACCTACTCTGTCAACAAGCTCACATTAGCATTACAGAATATTGCCTCGTATTAGCTGCAAGTTGTGATCAGAACCTACCTAATAAATATAGAGTGAAGCTATTTTGATAAATGCTGATATAATCCAAGATTGAATCCTGTGGTTTTTTAAGGGTAGTCATTACTCACCTGTCTGATCTTCTGATAGATTACGCCAAACTTGAAGTTGTTATTGATCTCGTGTTCATCATATGCGACTATTAACTGGGATGCCTTGGAGAAAATAAGACAATCTAATGAAGGCACCTTGACAAGAACAACTTTGCAAAATTATTCTGTCCTTGGCTTTCCACTAACTTCTGAGAAAGAGGAGTTTGACTATCACCTGGGCAACCAGGTTCCAGTAAGAACTGAATTTTAGTTTGTCGGGACGGGCCTGGTATGTAAAGGTTAGTAAAATATTCAGTTAATAGGGGGATATTTATGGTTGGCACATCTCGTTGCAATTTACCCCCGGGACTTGGTTTGAAAACAACCCAGAATGAAGCGATAAAAGCCACCTGTTTCTCTCTGTGACCATGTGACACTGTTTGGTCTGGGCAGCATCGATGGTTCCTAATTGCCCATCACAAATCACTCTCTAATTCGACATTCCTGAGCACACATTAGTATCTGACTCAGAAAGGGCACAGTGGCACCATCACAGCTGTGTGGTACGGATTAAAGGACAGCTAGAGGAAACCTTAATACGGTTTTAAAAGCTAGTGCCCGTTTTGAGTTGGCAGAGGTTGGTCAGAAAATCAAGCAGAAAATTCTCAGGTGCTGTTGCTTTGGCAACTTACCGAGCCACCAAATAATTGAAACAGGTACAACATTAAAAACATCTCTCACAGGGGGGATGCGATGTTAATCAGATATGAATCCAATAGTCTCATTGGCACTTTTCCCCATTTTGTCTAATTATACACAACTCTCTGCCCATTTAGTTCGGAGCATTGTTCTTAATGAGGATTCATTGAACACACCGCCAATATCTAAGGCAGGGTTTTCCAAGCTGGGTTCCGTGGGAATCATCCAAGGGTTCCGCGGTATGTCCAATAGTTTTGATCTTTTAAAAAAAGCTGCCCTTCCATCTCGTCCAATCGGAGGCGGATTGCACACTGCGTTGGCTTCTGATAATCAGCAGCCAAAGCGCCGAGAAGCCAGCCTCTGATCGGGTGAGCTGGAAATACCAGCAAAGTCAATTTAAACTCACTGGCAAGGTTGGGCGTGAAGGCGACCGGATGGTGGAGCAAGGTATGTCCCATTTACGGGGCGGGAGAGGAGGGTCCAAGGCCGGGGGCAGGGGAGACCGACTTGGAGGAACAGAGAGAGAAGTATGGATGTGCATGGGTGTGAGAGAGAAGTGAATGTGTTTGTGTGTGAGACAGATGAATATGTGTGTGTGTGTGTGAGAGAGAGAGGTGAGTGTGTTTGTGTGCGAGAGAGGTGAATGTGTGTGTGTGTGTGAGAGAGAGGTGAGTGTGTTTGTGTGCGAGAGAGGTGAATGTGTGTGTGTGAGAGAGAGGTGAGTGTGTTTGTGTGTGAGAGAGGTGAATGTGTGTGTGAGAGAGAGGTGAGTGCGTTTGTGTGCGAGAGAGGTGAATGTGTGTGTGAGAGAGAGGTGAGTGTGTTTGTGTGCGAGAGAGGTGAATGTGTGTGTGTGTGTGAGAGAGAGGTGAGTGTGTTTGTGTGCGAGAGAGGTGAATGTGTGTGTGTGAGAGAGAGGTGAGTGTGTTTGTGTGCGAGAGAGGTGAATGTGTGTGTGTGTGTGAGAGAGGTGAGTGTGTTTATGTGCGAGAGAGGTGAATGTGTGTGTGAGAGAGAGGTGAGTGTGTTTGTGTGCGAGAGAGGTGAATGTGTGTGTGTGAGAGAGAGGTGAGTGTGTTTGTGTGTGAGACAGGTGAATGTGTGTGTGTGTGTGAGAGAGGTGAGTGTGTTTATGTGCGAGAGAGGTGAATGTGTGTGTGTGAGAGAGGTGAGTGTGTTTATGTGCGAGAGAGGTGAATGTGTGTGTGTGTGAGAGAGGTGAGTGTGTTTGTGTGTGAGAGAGGTGAGTGTGTTTGTGTGTGAGACAGGTGAATGTGTGTGTGTGAGAGAGAGGTGAGTGTGTTTGTGTGTGAGACAGGTGAATGTGTGTGTGTGTGAGAGGTGAGTGTGTTTGTGTGCAAGAGAGGTGAATGTGTGTGTGTGAGAGAGGTGAGTGTGTTTGTGTGTGAGACAGGTGAATGTGTGTGCGTGAGAGAGAGGTGAGTGTGTTTGTGTGCGAGAGAGGTGAATATGTGTGTGTGAGAGAGAGGTGAGTGTGTGTGTGTGTGAGAGGTGAATGTGTATGTGAGAGAAGAGTGCGTGCATGTGTGAGAGAGATGAGTGTGTGTGTGTGAGAGGAGAATATGTGTGTGTGCATGTGTGAGAGAGACAGGCAAGTGTTTGTGTGTGAGAGGTGAATGTGTGTGTGTGAGAGAGAAGAGTGTGTGAATGTGTGAGAAAGGAGAGTGTGTGTGCGTGTGTGTGAAAGAGAGATGTGTGTGTGTGCACCTGAGTGTGTCCGTGTCCATGTGTATGTGCTTCTTTTGGGTGTAAGCCTGCGTGTGTGCATGTGTCTGAAATGAGAATCCAGCTCTCCACTTGACTAGAGTAAGGATAAATGGGTTTTTCCCAAACTTTGAGGGTTGGTGTGATCACTGTTCTCTTGGCCTTGCTGACCACATGCATATGTACTGGTTCTGCCTCAAACTTGTAGGTTTCTGGGTCTCCATGTTGGAGATACTCCGGGTGGCCATATTTGGGATGTTGGACTTAGCCAGTGATTCAGTCTGGGGTAGAGGAGGATGTTTTCGCCTTTGCCGCGCTGATAGTCCGGAGGCGAATATTTCTTGGTTGGAGGTCTCCCACTCCGCCCAGTGCCTCTGCTTGGTTGGGTGATTTAATGTCATTCCTACACTCGGAGAAAGTCAAATTCACCACCCGGGGGAGGGTGGAGAGGCTCTACCCAAGATGGCAACCATTTGTTTCCTTTTTTAAGGGGTTAGTCACTGTCAGCTGTTCGTGGGGTTTAGTTATAGTATTTAAGTTAATTATGTGGGTTTTTTTTTACTTTTAGATTTGCTTGTCATTTGTTGCACTCTTTTGCTGTTGTTTGTGTTGATAATTATGGAAAAACTCTAATAATCATATTTTTAAAAAAGACTTCTCCATTCTAAATTCCTATTCCCACATTCCAGCTACAAGCAGCCTCAGTAACCAAGTAAACATGACAGGGGCCCTGCAGCACCATGGCTGGTTGGATGGTGTAATTACATCACGAAGAAGTCACTGACTGGCATTCTCCAGCTGTCGGGATTATCTGTCCCCGCCGACAGCGCACCCCAGCCCGTGGGTATCCCGACGGTGCTGGGTGGGCTTCAAGGGGAAATCCCATTGACAAGAGGCGGGAAGAGAGAATCCCACCGCCAGCGATCAGCACGCCGCCGCGTAACACGCGGCTGGGGGAGCGGGAGAATTCAGGCCCAGTGATATACAGATCAGCGATGGGCAATCTAAGCTGGTGAGTGGGCCGCATGAGTGGCCCTCCTTCATCTCAGTGGGCCACAGGATTGAAATCAAACCTGCCCGTTAACCATGGCCCCATGAATAAGATTAAATACATTTAATACACACCCAATATTTCATAACAAGTTGTAGATAATGCTGAATCATTTATACATTCTAGAACTACCATCAACTTCAAACGGTAAAAACGCCAGAAGTATTTACACTTTGACGCAGGGAGAGCGCTCGGCTCTCACGGTCGATGTTGTGAGCAATCCACATGCTCCTCACTTCCCTCACCATTGCTTTACGTATGTATCAATTCAGTCATACCGCCGGAAATAAACTACGTGGACGGAAATCAGCGGAGTGTGGCAGCCCTGCGCATGGGCAACGGTCAACAAAATGCCTCATGGGCCGCACTCAGAACCCAGTTAGGCCTAATGCGGGCCCCCCCCCAGGCTGCAGGTTGTTCACCACTGATATAGACAGTTTCCATAATGATAACAGCTTATTGTCACGAGTAGGCTTCAATGGAGTTACTGTGAAAAGCCCCTAGTCGCCACATTCCAGCGCCTGTCCGGGGAGGCCGGTATGGGAATTGAACCCGCGCTGCTGGCATTGTTCTGTATTACAAGCCAGCGATTTAGCCCACTGTGCTAAACCAGCCCCTGGTTTGAAGAGGTGGATTGAAGAATTTATAATGAAGATATAAAAATAAGTACAGAACGCGTGACTTTAAAACGGCAAGTGGATTATTTTTGTACACCTTAATCCAATTATCTCCCATTCTCTAGCCAAGCTTCACCTGAAGACTACATTTGGCCCTGACTATCACATCCAGTGTATATATGTCATATGGAGATTATTATCTGCTTCTCCCACTGAAGAAGAAAACTCAGAAGACAATTTGAACATGGCCGAGTGACAGCATGACGTTACTGAATAATTACCTTTGGGTAAAGAACAGGGGAGAATTTCACACAGGTCAGGTCATCACAGAGAAGCTGAGGGAAAAAGAGAGACAATGATCCATTAGGACATGTAAATGCTCTGCTGCTTTTCACTGGACACACAGTTACCATTGTTGTACAACACTGTGCCTTCCACCATGTCAGAATTTGTTGTTCTTCCATTGAAGACAGAAGCAGGAGGAGGCCATTCGGCCCTTCAAGCCTACGTTGCCATTAATTTTGATCATGGCTGATCATCAAATTCAATTCCCTGATCCTGTCTCCACCCCCCCCCCCCCCCTCCTTGATTCCTTTAGCCCCAAGAGCCATATCTAATTCCTTCTTGAAATTTGACCTTGACTACTTTCTGTGGTAGTGAATTCCACAGATTCACCACTCTCTGGGTAAAAAGATTTCTCCTCACTTCAGTCCTAAAAGGTTTACCCCTTGTCTTCAAACTATGACCCCTAGTTCTGGACTCGCACACCATCGGGAACATTCTTTCTGAATCTACCCTGTCTAATCTTGTTAGAATTTTATAAGTTTCTATGAGATCCCCCCTCACTCTTCTGAACTCCAATGAATATAATCCAAACCAACTTAGTCTCTCCTCACACGACAGCCCAGCCATCTGAGGAATCAGCCTGCCAAACTTTTGCTGCACCCCCTCCACAGCAAAAACACCCTTCCTCAGATAAGGACACCAAAACTGCACACAATACTCCAGGTGTGGTCTCATCAATGCCCTATGCAATTGCAGCAAAACATCCCTATTCCTATAGTCAAGCCCTCTAGCTGCGACGGCCAACATAACATTTGCCTTCTTTACAGCTTGCTGTATCTGCGCGCTTACTTTCAGCGACTAATGCACAAGGACACGGAGGTCTCCCTGAGTATCCTCCTCAATTTACACCCATTCAAATAATAATCTGCTTTCCTATTTCTGCTACCGAAGCGGATAACCTCACATTTATCCACATTATACTGAATCTGCCATGCATACGCCCACTCACTCAGCCTGTCCAAATCCCGCTGAAGCTTCTCTGCATCCTCCTGACAGCTCACCCTTCCACACAACATTATATAATGTGCAAATGTAGAGATAATACATTTGGTTCCCTCGTCCAAATCAATATATAATGTGAACAGTTGTGCTCCTAGCATAGATCCCTGCGGTACCCCACGAGTCACTCGGAAAAGGACCCATTTATTCCAACTTTTTACTTCCTGGCTGCTAACCAGCTTTCTATGCATCTCAAGGCACTACCTGCAATCCCATGCGCTTTAACTTTACATAATAATCTGCTTTGTGAGACCTTGTCGAAAGCCTTCGGAAAGTCTAAATAAACCAAATCTAACAGTTCTTCCTGGTCAACTCTACTCGTGTAATATTCAGTGATAATGTAATGATTTTTGTTTTCATTTTTAAAAACGTTTTCCAATTAAGGGGCAATTTAGCGTGGCCAATCCTCCTACCCTGCACATCTTTGGGATGTGGGGGCGAAACCCACCCAGTCACGGGGAGAATGTGTAAACTCCACACGGACAATGACCCAGGGCCGGGATTGAACCCGGGTTCTCGGCGCCGTGAGGCTGCAGCGCTAACCACTGCACCACCGTGCTGCCCCATGATAATGTAATAATAATGATAATGTAATATAGGGGTTGTCTGTGGTGCACATTCGTTTCTAAGTACTATTGGATGAAAGATTCCTACATCTTTTCCGCAGTTCTTTTTAGTTATCTTGCTTTGAGAGATACCATCAAGAACTGTGTTAGTTATTTGATCAACTGGCATCGACTCAAAACGTTACTGCACAGTCCCCAATAGAGTATATAGGAAATCTGTTAAAAATAAAAACGAACAAGCTGCTTAAAAAGTGGGCTCCGGTCATAAATCAAATGTGTAATAATCCTCATGTGAGGAGTTGTGAACCAGTTTTGTGGGAGTCCTGTTACGGTGCCCATTTTGTTTTGCTAAATTGAACTAAAACTCACAGAGTTGATCATCAGCTCCCCAGCAGTAATGTAAAATAAAATTGGCCTCCCCAGCTGTTACCATTCTTATTCCCCACAGAGACCCTGCCGGACTAACGGAGAGAGTACATTATGTAGAACTGCATCAAATTAACAACAGAGAAACAAGCCACTCGACGCAACCGGCTGGCAGAGTTTATGCCCCACTCGAGTCTCCTCCGCCTTACA
This sequence comes from Scyliorhinus torazame, assembly GCF_047496885.1. Lineage (NCBI taxonomy): Eukaryota > Metazoa > Chordata > Chondrichthyes > Carcharhiniformes > Scyliorhinidae > Scyliorhinus > Scyliorhinus torazame. The sequence goes on from NC_092718.1 coordinate 203,535,373, forward strand.
TCATCTAACTAGCAGCATATCCCGGTATTCCTTCCTCTCCGACGTACGTTAAACTTCTATAAAACACTGGTTCAGCATCAACTGGAGTTCTGTGCCCAGTTCCGGATGCCGCACTGCAGGAAAGATGTGAAGGCAATAGGGGGAGTGCAGAAAAGATTGACAAGAATGGTTCCAGGGATGAGGGATTTCAATTACATCGATAGATTGGAGAAATTGGGACAGTTTGCCTCGGAAAAGAGAAGGTTAAGAGGAGATTTTAGGGCCATGAGCAGTCTGGACAGGGTCGATACGGATCGGGAAATAGGAACAAGGGCAGATATAGGGACAGATTGGGGAAAAACTGTTCCCACTGATTGAAGGATGGAGAACAAGAGCACAGTAAGAAGTCTTACAACACCAGGTTAAAGTCCAACAGGTTTGTTTCAAATCACTGGCTTTCGGAGCACTGCTCCTTCCTCAGGTGAATGAAGAGGTGGGTTCCAGAAACATATATATAGACTAAGTCAATGATGCAAGGCGATACTTTGAATGAGAGTCTTTGCAGGTAATTAAGACTTAATTACCTGCAAAGACTCGCATTCAAAGTATCGTCTTGCATGTTTCTCGAACCCACCTCTTCATTCACCTGAGGGAGGAGCTGTGCTCCGAAAGCTAGTGATTTGAAACAAACCTGTTGGACTTTAACCTGGTGTTGTAAGACTTCTTACTGAGCTCACCCCAGTCCAACGCCGGCATCTCCACATCATGGAGCACAAGAGGGCACAGATTTCAAGTAATTTGCAAAAGGAGCAATGGAGACACGGGGAGAAACTTCTTCACACAATGAGTGATCTGGACTGTGCTGCCTGAGAGGTAGGTTCAATCTGTATTGGTTTAGGTCACTTGGCTGGACAGCTGGTTCGTGATGCGGAGCGAGACCAGCAGTGCGGGTTCAATTCCCGTACCGGCTGAGGTTATTCACGAAGGCCCCTCCTTCTCAGCCTTGCCTCTCGCCTGATCCTCAGGTTAAATCACCACCAGTCTGCCCCCCCCCCCCACACACACCCCCTCAAAGGGTCATCTGGAACTATGGCATCTTTACTTTTAGTTTAGTCTGAGGGACGTGTAAGGCGCTATGAATAAGCATTGAGGAAAGAAAATAGGAATGATATGGTATTAAGCGGTTTACCTTTGCTATCAGTGGAATACTGGGAAGCCGTGGTACTCCGGCAAGGGGGAGTCGCTCATGTATCGTTTTGGATCTGGACCTATGAAAACAAAAACAAAAAAGCCTCAATAAAAGTTGCTTGTAGTTAAAATTGGAAACATGCAGCTTCTTCAATACATGGTGAGTTAAGTGTCTGAAAATGAATGAAATGAAAATCGCTTATTGTCACAAGTAGGCTTCACATGAAGTTACTGTGAAAAGCCCCTAGTCGCCACATTCCGGCGCCTGTTTGGGGAGGCTGGTACGGGAATTGAACCGTGCTGCTGGCCTGCCTTGGTCTGCTTTCAAAGCCAGCGATTTAGCCCTGTGCTAAACCAGCCCCTGATTATTAGCCCATTGTGTGGGGAACCAATGTGGGATGAATGGTTAATGACCAAGTCATTTACTGTAGGACTCAGGCCTGTTTCCCATCTGACGCGCTTTGGGATGGTTGAGGACGGAATTCAAACCCGTTACATAACATTTCTGTGATACTCGGGTCCTTCCGGGGTCGGTGATTTGCTCGGAAATCACCATTTGCACCACTTTTTAAATATAAAGTCTGGTAGGTCAGGTCGGGAACTAGGCTACACGTGACATTACGTATAGCAGCCCACAGGGTGTTAGGTCTCACAACATTGCATATCTCAGTAATAATGCAGGACTCTTCATTCTCACTAAGGTTACCATTCACCTGGGTTAAAATAACCATTTTGCAATGGCATGTTGAGCCAAAAGGTGCCCAGCTGCAGAATTTTCTTTGCTGAAACTCAAAGTACCGGCACTCCCTGTGGCGTGCTAAAAGAAATAATCGATTTTCTTGACAATGGGGTGCTTCCCATTGCATTGACAGGCCTGCTGAATTTGGCGGGCTGCGGAGCTGAATGATTGGCCAGTCGTGCGAATGTAGGAAGGGTCACAGACTCCAGTTTACAGATTACTTTAGACTTTAGAAATCCTGCAGTGAGCCAGCAGTTCCATTTGTCTGTAACAACGGTGGTGCGATCAATGTGAGGTGGGCAAAGTGGACGTGGGAGCTGGAATTACAGGTACAGGCAGTACATGCTGTACTACAATGTTTTTTATATAAATAATTTACTTCAAAATGTACACATTCAAATTGTTAAAAACAAAGAGAAAGGGGAAAGGAAGACAGTCATTTCATGCTGGCTCCTTCCGCCCTGATATTGCAGCTCTACAAATAACCCCGATCTCCAATTCCTACGATAATAAATCTCTAATCAACAATGGGAAGGCCTTTTTACAAATTAGAATGTGTGGTCTCAAATGAAAAAGCTACAAAAATATGGCTGCTTACTAATATAGAACATCAGAGAAACGAGTTGCATTTATATAGCGTCTAACATGACCGCAGGATGTTCCAAAATGGATTACTGCCAACGAAGTACTTCTGAATTGTAGACACTGCTGTAATGTGGGAATGTACGGCAGCCAATTTGCACGCAGCAAGCTCCTACAAACAGCAATATGACCTAATTTTTTCATGACATCGATTGAGGGATAAACATTGACCCGGAAACCCAGAATAACCCCCTTCTCTTCTTCAAAATAGTGCCAAGGAGTCTTTCATGCCCACCCGAGAGGACAGATGGGGCCTTGATTCAACGTCTCTTTGTGTGGTTGGCTCGTGGAATAGGACTCAAACCCACAAACTCCTTGTTCCGTGGCACAGCTGCTACCAAGTGAACTGCGGCTGACACGGGTACATTTTCTGGTCTCACCCACCGGGGGGGTTCATTGCGGGCAGAACGGAATATCATGGTAGCACACTGGTTAGCACTGTTGCTTCACAACGCCAGGGTCCCAGGTTCGATTCTCGGTTTGGGTCACTGTCTGTACGGAGTCTGCACGTTCTCCCCGTGTCTGCGTGGGTTTCCTCCGGGTGCTCCGGTTTCCTCCCACAAGTCGCGAAAGACGTGCTTGTTAGGTGAATTGGACATTCTGAATTCCCCCTCTGTGTACCCAAACAAGCGCCGGAGTGTGGCGACTTGGGGCTTTTCACAGTAACTTCATTGCAGTGTCAAATGTAAGCCTATTTGTGACAATAAAGATTATTATTATTATATTTGGCAGACTATTTCAAAGGCCCGTTCACCTCGGGAGGGAATTTCTAGTCTTTGGGCAGGCGGGACTGGAAAATCCTGCCGATTAGTAGCATTGCCCCAGGTGTAGTCAGTATAAAACAGTACGAAGTCTTACAACACCAGGTTAAAGTCCAACAGGTTTATTTGGAATCACTAGCTTTCGGAGCACAGCTCCTTCTTCAGAAGGAGTGTTTCCAAATAAACCTGTTGGACTTTAACCTGGTGTTGTAAGACTTCTTACTGTGCCCACCCCAGTCCAACGCCGGCATCTCCATATCAAGTATAAAACAGTGCATTAGTTTGCTTCCTGTGAACAACAGCAAGGGAGATCAGCTAGTGAACTCAGGAAGGTGCCACTTTGGCCACGTGGCTTTTACGTATTATACAGCAGAGCTTGCTTCAGTTACCTGAGTATAATCCTCAAATATTCTTGCCCATCAGTATCTTCATACTTGACTGAAACCACCAAGTTTCCAAGAACACTGCATGAGGTGTAAAAATTCAGATGTTCCTAAAGGAATGAAAAGCATTGTTCATATTGTGTCAAAGGCGTTCCGAATCAAAGAGATATCCTCCTCAATCTGATATTACATAAAAAGAGCGCACTTCACTTTAACCTTAAGATAAATATCTTTTGACTCACAGATTTGCTGTGGAAAAGTCATCTGCCCGGAACGGCAATCTCCAGATAACTTGAGGTCGCACAATGACGTTGCAAGTCAGTGCAGCTCTCTCTGTAGGTACCTGTATGTCTCTAACTGGGCTGATCCTGTATTGCTAAACTGCCTAGCTCCTCCTTTCCTCCCTGGTTCTTTGACATGTTTTAGAATAAGCATTTCTTTTAGATCTCCCCTGACATTTCTCACAGAAGGTGAGGGAGTGGAGTCCAGTATTGGCTTGGAGTGCAGGGCATGCTTGTATCAGTGTTAGAGTGTAGCTGATGCTGTCTTGCTTAAATGTTTTGATCGACCCCCACATGACTGACACTGCTTGCTTGCTAGTGACAATTTCAGTGTTAACAGTGGGCAAGTTGTGTGGCACACCAATCACTTCCTGGGCCACTGACCTTGTTGAGAAAGTGCTTCCTGTAGGCCCTGGCTGTGCTGTTGCATTCCAGTTTGTAACCGAACGTACTGGGACTCAGGCTCTCCACCACGTCCTCCTCGCAGAAACTGCTCTCAGATGATGTCGGCGTGGTGACGGTCTCCATTCCTTCAATCCAGTACCCTCCAAACTGGGGGAGGATAATGGACTGATACGGCCCTGCTTTCTCTATTACCTGGGTAACACAATTAATCCCATTTGTTAATCCGCGGGGAAATATTCGGATCCCGCCAATAAACTATGGAGCCACAGAAACTCAAGCAATTTTTTTTCACCTCTGAAAGTATTTTTTACACAAAGAAGCTTCGGGGACATGTGTTTCGATTTGACTGCCTGGGCGCTAATCTGCTGGAATGGATTCTCTGCCCATTGTAGAACCCACACGATTTTTATGGAATTAAAATTGTTGAGTTCCACATCGGGTGGGTGATCCGCGTCGTGCAATTTATATGTTAAGAGAACATTCTTTTCAGGTATGCACACCTCAGGTTTCCCCTGTAGTGGGCACATCTTTGTCTAAATTGCCTATGAAAGCTTGGGGCGATCTGTCCAGGAAGTGGACCTCATCTATGCTGAGTGAGAGCACTTCCCCGGGGCCCTTGTGGTTTGGCAGTCACAGGGATCGTTCAAATGGATCTCATTTCGATATTGCAGTGGGCACCTTGCAATCGCAGAAGAGACAAATCTGGCAGAAACGTGGAAAACTGGGTTTTAATTGTTCAGTTTACAGTAAAATGCAACACTGGCGACTTGCTCAAAACTATCCGAAGACCACAGAAAGACATTAGTGACCAAAAGAATATTGGGGGTGATTTTCCGACCGTATTACGCCCGGCACACATCCCGCTATGTCGGGACAATTCCGTGAGAGGCCGGAAACGGGAGTTTCGCCGGGTGCCAAACAGTTTGCGATGTTCCCGGGTCCTCCTGCCAGGCGTAATCAGGCTCATGCCCAGCGATTGTCATACATTTAAATGGATTTTAATATTCAAAATCGGCTTCACGCCGAATCTTCCAGGAATGCGCAATGTTCCCATCCACTGGCAGGAAACACTACCGGTCCCCACAAATGGGGACCGCGATGACCACACCGGGGGGCTCGGAGGCCATAGTGACCCCCGGGTGGCCGGGGACGTGGCAGACCACTGACCCCTTTGCCACCCTAGAAGTGCCAACTTGTGTTGGAAGAACGCCACCGTTATCTGACTGGAGCTGGCCCATTTTTCTAAAAGCAAGCCCCTCTGGATATTGTGACGTTCTTGGGACAGAAACAGTGATTCATTCAATCAGAGATATTTCAAATTAAAATTGCATGGGCTCATAAACTTGGATCCTTTTTTAAATTCATTATACTCTTCCTAGCAGACTCCCTCTTTGTTTACGCATGGGTAGTAGCCTCAAGTGTACAAAATGCACAATGCGTTTTTCAATACACTATAGATATAAACTTCTGGAATTACAGTAGACTTACCTCATCAATACTGGGATAGGGGATATAATCATCCTGGAAAAGAAAAACACACAGACACATATATATGAATTGGCACCAGTTAAAAGCAAATTTGCCCATTTAAATGCATTGTGTGGTAAAGTCTCAGATTCTGGCAGTACCTGTCCCTGGCATTCGGATGTCATGTCAGAGGTCCTGAAAGGGAGCGTGGCTCCGAGTTCAGAGGCAATATTTGGAGTGTCGGAAGATCCGGGAGCCCGAGGGGGGTGGGGGGGGGGGTGGGGGGGGGGGGGGGGGGGGGGAAGAGAGAGAGAGAGAGAGAGAGAGAAAGAGGCCGACGTTTTGGCCTTTACCTCCCTGGTTGCCCAGAGACGGATTCTGTTGGGATGGAGGGACTCGGAACCTCCAAAGTCGGGGCTGGGATTCTCCCTTCTGGGGACTAAGTCCCCACGCCAGCGGGAAAACCGGCACCAACCACTCCGGCGTCACCAGCCCCCAAAAGTGCGGAATTCTCCGCACTTTCGGGGGCTAGGTGGATGCCGGAGGGGTTGGCGCCACTCCAGCCAGCACCGAAGGGACGGCGCGAGTTAAAGCATGTGGCGAAGGGCCGGCATGATCTCACGCATGCACGAAACGGCCGGCGTGATTCCGCGCATGCGCAGGCCGGCCAGCGTATTTTGCTGCATGCGCGGGTGGTTCTCTTCTCTGCGCCGGCCATGGTGCAGCCCTACAGGGGCCGGTGGGGAAGAAACAAGTGCCCCAACGGAACAAGCCCGCCCACAAATCAGTGGGCCCTGATCACGGGCCAGGCCACCGTGGCGGCCCCCCCTCCCGAGATCGGATCCCCCCCGCGCCCTCCCGAGGACCACCCCCACCGACTTACCTGCCTGGTCCCACCGGTGCGGGAGTTGAGTGATTCACGCCAGCGGGACTGGCCAAAAATGGACGGCCGCTCGGCCCACCGGGACCCAGAGAATCGCCGGGGGGGGGGCCACTGCCAACGGACCCCGACCGGCATGGCGGGAATCCTGCCTCCGCCCAAAAAAAGGTGCGGCCGAATACGGCGGGGGGGCGGGGGGTGGGGGGTCGGAGAATCCTGCCCCAGGTGTTTTGGTCAGCGACATGGCAGGGTTTCTTAGGTTAGAGAAAATTAAGTTTGCCTTAGGGGGTTCACTACAGGGGTCCGCTCGGAGCTGGCAGCCGTTCATCGCCTTCTTCAAGGACAATTGACCGTCAGCAGGGGAGAGGTGGGTGGATGGGGGGGGGTGGCATGGAAGTGACGAATAAGGGCAGTAAATCTAATGAAGGGAGAACCGTGGAATGGAGTAGGTACATGGATCATGATCATTAGAGTTTATGCTTGGGGGGTGATGGGTTTGTAATTGTGGGGTTTTTCTCTGTGTTGAATCTCTTTGTTTAAAAATGTTAAAATTATAAATGCCTTAATAAAATACTTTCTAAAAAAAAAAAGTACTTGTCCCTGGCAGGAAGGGTGCCAACATTCAGCCAGCGACTAGATAGAAACGTGGAAAATAGGAGTAGGCCATTTGGCCGGTCAGGCCTGCTCTGTCATTCAATAGAATCATGGCTGATCTTCGACCTCAGCACCATACTCCCACGCTCTCCCCATACCCCTTGACACCTTTAGAGTCCACAAAATCTGTCTGTTTACTTCTTAAATATATTTAGTGACTTGGGGTGCATCCGGCATGGAGTTGGGCGCGATGGGTGAATCCCAAATCATTTAGGAGAGGCCCAAATCGTGCTTTGCGCCGGCCCGATCACGGGTCACCCGCTCCACTGCACCTGACGCAATCTGGATCACGCTTTTAGGTTCATTTAAATATTCCGACATCACATTCACCCGCCGCTCGGGAGTCAAAGGGCACGCATACGGGGCCTCAACCCGGCGCTGCTCAGTACTGTTTTCCACAAGCATGGACCAGGTGTGATGGCAACTTGGGGAGTCTTAGAGCCCATTGGAGCCACCACAGGTTGTCGGGAACAGGGATTGCAGGGATTTGCCCTGGCAATCCCCCTAGCAGCCGAGCCCCCTGGCAGTGCCAACTAAGCCCCCTGGCAGGGCCAAGGGTCAGGACATGAGGGGGACCATGTCCGTGAATGGGTGGAGTGAGGGTCGGAGGGAAAATCCTGAAAAGGATGGCCGTGGAGCACTCTCAACCTTACATAGAGATCAGGACAGCCTTTCAAATTGGCGCCCCGATCTGTGAGGAGCCGGTCCTGCTGGTGAGCTCCGCTCCCCAGTGTTGGAAAAGTTTCAAAGTGCGACCTCAACCGGGGAGAACTCCCTGAGGCCCAAAAACATGTCTATGTGCAGTTAAATAGCGGTCTCCATTTCGGCATTGCAGCAGTTGCGAAACACCCTGCCAAATGTGCCCAAAATCACACTTTGAGGATTTTCCGTTGAATCGCACCCTTGGCCTCCGCAATCGTCTGTGGTAGAGAATTCCACAGGCTCACCACCGTCAGAGTGAAGACATTTCTCCTCATCTCAGTCCGAAATGGCCTACCCCGTATCCCAAGACTGTGACCCTTGTTCTAGACCCACCCAGGCAAGGCAAACAAAGAGTCAACGGACTCGAAACGTTAGTTCCTTTCTCTCCCTGCAGATGCTGCCAGACCTGCTGAGATTTTCCAGCATTTTCTCTTTTGTTTCCGATTCCAGCATCCGCAGTAATTTGCTTTTATCATATTGGAAGCAGGGATGTTGTTCGCCTTGCCTGGGTGGGTCTAGAACAAGGGTCACAGTCTTGGAATACGTCTCCTTACTTGAGAATGGATGTATTGGCACCGGAGGGGGTGCAGAGGAGATTGACTAGTTTGATTCCGGAGTTGAGAGGATTAGCTTATGAGGAGAGACTGAGCAGATGGGGACTATAATCATTGGAATTTAGGAGAATGCGGGGGAATCTGATAAACACATAAAATTATGAAGGGACTAGTGTTATGGGCCAGGGTTTAGAAAACCCCAAAGTGTATCATGGAGTTCGCCTGACCCACAACTTTTAATAGATTGTGGTATGGGGAGCACACGACCCACTCTACAGGTGTGATGCAACAGAGCACTAAAGTACTTTTAAAGCAAAACCATGTTTATTTATGAATCCAGCTAACAATTTATGAACCCACAATAAACATCTTAACAACTGTCAACACCAATAATCCCCACAGATACAATATTCTATAAGTAACCCTTCATAACTTTCCTAACAACATCCATATGTTAAACCCTTTTTTACAGAAGGACAGCAGGTTTAAATTCTCTACAGAATCGGGGATTACTTTGAAATCCTCAAATGAGCTGAAGGCAGTCTGTAGCTTGTAGAGAGAGATCATTATACAGCTGCTTGCTTTGCCTGCAGCTATCCAGCTCTCAAAACGAAACTAAAAAAAACACTGTAGCTGCCTGCTCAAAAGCGAAAGTGAAAGACAGACAGCCCAGCTCCACTCACACTCTGACATCACTGCAGCTATTTGCTAAACACCCATTTCTGAAAGGTAGATCCACTACAACTATTTGATAAACACCCAGTTTTTAAAGGTACTCCCACATGACACCTCCCCACAAGAAAAAAAAATAAAGCCTCAACTTCAAGATGGTTTCATTTTTCACCTTTTCACTTTCCTTTAAGAAATATTGGCAGTGAATATACGTTTATTTTTTCACAAAACAAAACACGCAAATATTTATAATAACATAGTCCATTTTAGTTCTTCTTCCTTCACCGAACCAACGTCTCATCACATTCGTGCCAAAGCATCGGCTATCACATTTTCTCGTCCTGTCATATGTATTATATTTTAAAAATCAGCCATGATTGAATGGTGGAGTGGACTCGATGGGCTGAATGGCCTTACTTCCTCTCCTATGTCTTATGGTCTTATGGTCTAAATGAAACTCCATCAAACAGTCTTGCATTGTTATTCCGGAATCGCTCCAAAAAAGTCAATGGATTATGATCTGTATATATAATTGTGTATGATGGATTGCTGGTCACATAAATTTGAAAATGTTGCAAAGCCAGGACTAAGCTCAAAGTCTCCTTCTCAATCTTTGAATACTTCTTCTGGTGAGAATTCAATTTCTTTGAAAAATAATCAATAGTCCTTCGTCGTCGTTTTGTAGAAGCACCGCACCTATGCCCACATTGCTCACATCAACAGTCACTTTGAATTGTTTTGTATATGCTTCTTTCGCAAGTCCGTCAGTGGAGCAACCACACTGCTAAAATTTGGCACAAATTTCCGGTAGAATCCACTCATGCCAAGAAATCGCATTGTTTCCCTTTGTGTCGAGGGTATTGGAAACTTCCCAATAACTTTTGTTTTCACATCCCGTGGGACCATTCGACCCTGTCCGATTGTATGGCCCAGGAAAGTGACTTGGTCTTTTCCAAATTCACTTTTGGCTAGGTTTACCACCAAACCTGCCTCCTGAAGTCAATAGAATAACTCCATCAGATGCTTTAAATGTTCTGTCCATGTCTGGCTGAAAATTACCAGATCGTCAATGTATACTGCACAATTGGGTAATCCTGAAACGACTTTATTAGTTAACCGTTGAAATGTGGCCGTGACTCCAGATGGTATATACCAATTCAAATGGCATAACTTTGAATTGGTATATACCACCTGGAGTCACAAAAGCTCAAATCTCCTTCGCCCTTTCGGATAAAGGTACCTGCCAGTAATCTTTAAGTAAATCCAGTTTGGAAATAAAAGCTGATTGTCCCACTTTCTCAATGCAATCCTCCAAACGCGGGATAGGATAAGAGTCCGTTCTTGTAACTGCATTAACCTTGATATAGACCACACACAACCGTTGGGTACCGTCTGGTTTTGGTACCATCACTATGGGTGAGCTCCATTGGTTGCAACCCATTTCAATTATGCCAGTTTTAAGCATACTTTCAATCTCTTTGTTAACCTGTGCCAATTTTAAAGGGTTAAGTCTATTTGGATGTTGTTTAATTGGAACAGCATTTCCCACATCTACATCATGTATAGCTATTTTAGTACTTCCCAATTTATCTCCACAAACTTTCCCATGTGATATCAATAACTCTTTCAGGTCAGTCCATTTCTCCTCTGGAAGGTAACTCAACAATTTATCCCAATTTTTAAGAACATCCTCGTTTTCCAATTTAATTCGCAGATGTCAAATTCAAAGTCATCTGGATTTGGTTTGTCACTTAGAGTTAGAATCATTAAAGCCGCCTCCTTTTGCTTTCCTTCCCTTTAAAAGTACCTTTTCCTTCTATCCTGTGTTCTTACCACATAATTCACCTCATTTAATTTCCTTTCAATCTGATAAGGTCCACAAAACCTTGCTTTTAAAGGTTCACCCACCACTGATAACAATACTAAAACTTTATCTCCACTGGCAAAACTACAAACTTTGGATTTCTTGTCTGCTACCTGTTTCATCACATGCTGTGCAATTTGTAAATGCTGTCTAGCCAATTCACCTGCTCTATTTAATCGTTCCCTAAAATTTGGCACGTAATCCAAGAATGTAATTTCCGATTTCTCACTCACCAATTTTTCCTTAATCAATTTAAGTGGTCCTCTTACCTCATGGCCAAAAATTAGTTCAAAAGGACTGAATTTGGTTGACTCATTAGGTGCATCCCTAATTGCAAACAGTACGAATGGAATTCCTTTATCACAATCCTCTGGATAATCTTGACAATAAGCCCTCAACATTGTCTTTAGTGTCTGATGCCACCTTTCTAACGCTCCTTGCGATTCTGGATGGTACGCAGTTGATTTAAATTGATTTATTCCTAAGCTATCCATAATTTCTTTGAATACCTTTAGATAAAATTTGATCCTTGATCTGATTATATTTCTGTGGGTAGTCCATATCTAATAAAGAATTTCAGTAACTCCTCCACAATCTTAGCTGTAATATTGCCCACTGGAATGGCCTCTGGAAACTTAGTAGACACATCCATTATAGTCAAATGATATTGATTCCCACTTTTTATTTTAGGAAGCGGTCCTACGCAATCAATTATAAAAGGTTCCTCAAATGCTGGAATGGGTATTAAGGGTGTTGGTTTTATCACTGCTTGAGGTTTCCCTATCACTTGACATGTGTGACATGATCGACAAAATTTAACTACATCTTTATGTAGTCCAGGCCAATAAAAATGTTTTTGTATTTTAGCTTGAGTTTTCCTTACTCCCAAATGACCTCCCACTGGTACCTCATGTGCTACTCGCAACACCTTTTTTCTAAATCCTTCCGGCAATACTACTTGATGAACTTCTGTCCACTTTTCATCCGCCTGCATATGTAAAGGTCTCCATTTTCTCATCAATACATCACTTTTACGGTAATAACATTTCGGTATACACTAAGATTCCTCTTCCGTGTATGCCTTCTGATACATCCGTTTTATTTCTATATCTTTCTGTTGTAACTCCGCCAATTTTCCTGAACAAAAATATCCGCCTAATCCTCCACCTTTTCCAACCATCTTATCAAAAATCGTTTCTGATAATTGAACTTCAACTTTATCTTGACTCTCTGATTTCTCCTCTTGTCTTAGCCTGTGACTTTGCAACCTTGTTACTACACAATCCGGAAAAATCCCAGGATATTCATCCTTCAACACTTCAGTTGTCTGATTTTCCACTGGCTTATCAACCACAGTAGGCATCACTCCCACCTGCGATCCAGCTATATCATTACCCAAGATAAACTGTATTCCTGGACAAGATAGTTTCTCCATTACTTTTCTCTATTACTCCGACTACCACTTCACCACTCTTCACTGGGCTTTCCAACCTTACCTTACATAATAGAACACTACTCTTCTCACCCCGAATTCCACATATTACCACCTTTTCTGGCAACATTCCTCCCAAACTACATAACTCCTCATCTCTTACCATTAAAGATTGACTAGCTCCCGTATCTCTTAAAATTGTAACTTCTTTACCTGCTCCGTCTGGTACACATGAGTAAACTTTACCCACACAAGTAAATTCTTTAAAGAGATCTGGCACCTTCTTATCAATCACCTCTTGATCAGGCTGTACAATCTTTTGCACCTCCTTCGCTTCACTTGGGCTTTCCTTTACCACTTCAACAAACCCCACTGTCTTATCCTGTTTTACCACATCAGCCTTCCCAGTGCTTTTCTTCAACCACCAGCACTGTGACTTTGCATGGCCTAGTTTATTACAGTGAAAACATTTAAAACTTTTAATTTCTCTTCTACCCTTCTGGACTTCTTTTTAAATCTGAGGTACACTCTCCTTATTATCTCCCATCAGATCTCCTTTACCTCTACCACTTGAGTATTTCACTTTTCCTCAAGTTTCTATCCCTCACAGGCTGGAACTATGTTGGAAACCAATCTTTGATTTATGAACTAATTCATCATCATCTGCCATTTCTGCTGCTAACCTCACAGTTTTAACCCTCATCTCTTCCACATGAGTTCTCACTACATCAGGAATTGAATTTTTAAACTCCTCCAAAAGTATAATTTCTCTGAGAGCTTCATACGTTTGGTCTATTTTCAAAGCCCTTATCCACCTATCAAAATTACTCTGTTTGATCCTTTCAAACTCCATGTATGTTTGACCAGGTTCTTTCCTTAAATTTCTAAACCTTTGTCTGTAGGCTTCAGACACTAGTTCATTTGAACCTAAGATGGATTTTGTCACCTCCTCATACGTCCCAGATACCTCCTCTGGTAGTGATTCAAACACTTCACTACCTACCAGCTTTGTTTGAATCAGTAATACCCACATGTCCTGTGGCCATTTCATTTGTTTAGCCACCTTTTCAAATGAAATGAAAAAGGCTTCTACCTCCTTCTCATCAAACCTTGGCAATGCTTGGGACATATTTAAATAGATCCCCACCAAGATTTCGACTATGACGAACTTTCTCTTTATACTCATCACTATCCTCTAACTGTACATTTCCCTTTACATCCGCCAATTTTAACTGACTGTCATGTTTCATGTTTTCTTTTTCTTTTTCCCTGATCTGTATCTCCTTTTCTCTCTCTTTTTCTCTTTCCTCTCTCTCTTTTTCTTTGTCTCTCATTGCGTATTCAAGCTGCTTTAATTCTTTCTCATGTTTCAGTTCTTTAATTTGTAACTGAATTTTTGCCAGTTCTAATGAGTCAGACTGTATCTCAGGCAATTTTAAATGAGCAGCTAGCGCCGTAAGTATTTCTTCTTTTCGCATGCTGTCAGGTAACATTAACTGCAATGTTTTTGCCAAATCTAAAAGCCTTTTTTTTGTCTCTGTTCATAAGGTACTGCATGTGACCTGCTCCACCCCCAAAAACTTCAGAGCCTCTGAAAGAGCCATTGTCCACAACACACTCCCTACTTAAACTGGATTACCACACCTGAAAAGCAATCACAATATGCTCATCCCTCACTGTCTTTAAGTTCACAAAGCCAACCCAATAGATAGACTTTTATCCCCCTCGAGCTCCCAATTTGATATGGGGTTTAGAGAACCCCAAAGTGTATCATCGAGTTCACCTGACCCACAACTTTAAATTGATTGTGGTTATAGGGAGCACAAGGGCCTACTTTATAGGTGTGATGCAACAGAGATCTAAAGTACTTTTAGAACAAAACCATGTTTATTTATGAATCCAGTTAATACTTTATAAACCCACAGTAAACATCTTAACAACTAGCAACCCCAATAATCCCCACAGATACAATATTCTGTAAATAACCCTTCATAATTTTCGAAACAATATCCATATGTTCAACCCTTTTTACAGAAAGGCAGCAGGTTTAAATTCTCGACAGAAACAGGTATTACTTCGAAATCCTCAAATAAGTTGAAGACAGTCTGTAGCTTGTGGAGAGAGATCATTATACAGCTGCTTGCTTTGCCTGCAGCTACCCAGCTCTCAAAACGAAACTAAAAAAACACTGTAGCTGCCTGCTCAAAAGCGAAAATGAAAGACAGCCAGCCCAGCTCCACTCACACTCTGACATCACTGCAGCTATTTGATAAACACCCAGTTCTTAAAGGTACTCTCACATGACACTAGTTAAGATAGAATCAGGGAGGTTGTTTCCACTGGCAAGTGAAACTAGAACTCAAAGCTTCAAAATAAGGGGGAGCAGATTTAGGACTGATTTGAGGAGGAACTTCTTCACCCAAACGATTGTGAATCTGTGGAATTCCCTGCCCAGTGAAGCAGTTGAGGCTACATCGGTGAATGTTTTTAAGGCAAAGAAAGATAGATTTTTGAACAATGAAGGAATAAAAGGTAATGGTGAGCGGGCAGGTAAGTGGAGCTAAGTCCACAAAAAGATCAACCATGATCTTATTGAATGGCGGAGCAGGATTGAGGGGCCAAATGGCCTACTCCTGCTCCTAGTTCTTATGCTCCTATGTTACTTATCTGTTCCGCTCACGAGAAACCAGAGGAAGACTCTTGGAATGTAGAAAATAGTCCTTTATGATAGGCTTATTGACATTCCAAATTGAGAAGACATGGAGTATAGATTCAAGAATGGTACAGACAGATATACTTTGAGATTCGGTTAACGAAATTAGCATATACCATTTGTTTCTAGTTAACTATGCCAATCATTACTATTAATTAAGGTTACATCATGCATATGATATGAGAATAATCAACCAAAGATTTGCATGTTTAATTAAACTATCCAATCACTACAAAGGCACAAATGTTGTCTTGCAATTAGTGATACTGGTGGTCTGATAGCTGGGGTGTAGCTATCAATCTCCTTCCTCCCTGCTGTTTAATGGCTCCTCTCGAGGAATCGATATTAGCTGAGAAAAGTATCAGGGGTGTGTTTAAGTCTCATGAATACTAAATGAGTTTAAGTATATGCTGATATGCCTAAACACTCACACAAAGAGAAACTTCCAGCAGCAGCAATAACTATTCCAACACTGAGCTCTGATTGAGGGACGAATGTTGGCCAAGGCAACTCCATGCTTTTCTCTTGATGCCATGGGATCTCTGACATTCACCTGACTAGGCAGGTGATTGTCGGCTTAACATGCAGCCCGCCTGACAGAGAAGCATTTACTGCACTGAGGTGTCAGCCGAGATTATGCACCCAAATCCTGGAATTGGCCTCAATCCCAGGTCTTTCTAACTCAGGCACTATAGCAAACGGTGAAGGCACGATCGAACCAAATGGGAGCTATGTCCCAGAGCGAGCTCCTTTACCTACGTGTTATTAAGAGCATTAAGGAACACAACGCTATCTGACGCGTCCGCACTCTCGGTGCTCACACATGACCCCCGAACCCCTCCAAAGCCCCAACTCACCTATAAGGGGGTCCTTGCCCCACCTCAGGTGCACAGGGCCTGATCGCCACCACGCAAAAAAATGTCAGCTGGGCACGACCAGCCTGTCAGGATTCAAGGTTCCAGGCTGGCATTGTCAGGGTGCCAGTGCCAGGGTGCCAAGCTGGCACCAGCAGTGGCAGGGTACCACCCTGCACAGGGGACATGCACCTGGGGACCTCCAATTCCCTGGGAGACTCCTACAAGTGCCATTCCATTAGGTCCCTGTTCGAGGAGACCATAATGAACGGCGCTTGCCCGAGGTCTCCAAGATGGGCAGCACGGTAGCATTGTGGCTAGCACAATTACTTCACAGCTCCAGGGTCCCAGGTTCGATTCCCGGCTTGGGTCACTGTCTGTGAGGAGTCTGCACGTTCTCCCCGTGTGTGCGTGGGTTTCCTCCGGGTGCTCCGGTTTCCTCCCACAGTCCAAAGATGTGCAGGTTAGGTGGATTGGCCGTGATAAATTGCCCTTAGTGCCCAAAATTGCCCTTAGTGTTGGGTGGGGTTACTGGGTTATGGGGATAGAGTGGAGGTGTGGGCTTGGGTAGGGTGCTCTTTCAAAGAGCCGGTGCAGACTCGATGGGCCGAATGGCCTCCTTCTGCACTGTAAATTCTATGAAAAAGAAATGAAGGGATAGATCCCAAAGCCTTGGTTACCTCAGAGAACTGCATATTAGAGCGAGACTTACTGTCTCACTCTACTATGCAGATTTGCCAAAAGGTGATCCAGCCCAAAATGGATCCCAGGAGCAGGGTCTCCCGGCATTTACCGGCCACTTTGCACTGCGATGCGCTGCCTTTCAGGTGCAGCATGGCTAGTAGATCTCACCCTGAATCTTGACTGGGGGACCTAACCTAAAGAATTTACTGAATATGCGGAGACCTCAAATTGCGATTCAGACATAAACCCAAGCAAGACTCAGAATCTGCCAACTATCCCATCATATGATCAGGCTCAGGAATTCTTCCAAGCTGATATCTCTGACAATGTTATGTTACACTTATGAAGTCTAAAAGGTTGTTACCAGCATGTTTTGGGTCTGTGCCTTTAATTTAAGGCAAACAAAATTAAGGGGTCATGTGACCAGTTCGGAAGTCTGCCTGATTGGTTCTGAAGTCAAGCCTGGGCGGTTTGATTGTTAGGAATTAAAGGGATCCACATTGTTTTACTGGAAAGAAGGTGCAAGGTGTTTACATATGGAGACAATGGCAGAAGCCTCTGTGCTAACAGTTAATAGACTATGGGTCACAAGTCCCAGAAAAGTGTTGAAAGTGTCAGATTTTAAATAATTGTGCTATAAACTGTCCATTTACTTCCAAGATGAAAGAGTGTTGACGTCTCAACGACAGCTAATCAACATATCTATTTGGATTACAACATCTATGTGATTTACATTGCCGTAACAATGGGCCTTGTGAAGGGAAATGTACAGAAGAAGATATCTGTATGGTATCAGGTGACATGTTTTCCCGGAATATCACTTAATATCATGGACGAGTTAGTCTGCCACTAAGAGAGAGAGAGCAACTTGAGGCCGAAAGTCTCTCTTGTTCGTTATTCAGGAATGCAAGTAGAAGCTCAGTCTTGGATTGGATTGACCAAATTTGTGTGGAGCTATAAAACAAGGCTGGAAGATTTGCCTAGTTTTAGCAAGAGGGATAAATCTACAGGAAAGCTCACACCGTGAAAGACAGTACAGGCATTAAGATTCTCCAGGCTGGGAAAGGAAAATATAGGAATAAACCTTTGAGAGATAAGAATTGTTTTGAACTATTTCGGGGAGAATTGAATTTCTACTTAAAAGACAGTGTAACATTTACCTGATAATAGTGGATTTCTTTTAATTATGTTAAACATTCTGTTCTGTGGTTTAAAGTATAAGTTGCCTTGAAAAAGCTGTTTCTGTGTCAATAGTGCTTTTAGTCTGTTTATTACAGTAAATATCTTAAGGCATGAAATCTTGTCACGTGATCAGTTTAGTTCTGCACCAGAAGTTCGAATTTCCTTTTAAAAAACTATCAGTCTCTACGGGGATCATAACCGTTATCAGCAGTCAGAATCAGTCAATTATAAAGTGGGTGGTACAGTAGCACAGTGGCTAGCACGGTTGCTTCACAGCTCCAGGGTCCCAGGTTCGATTCCCAGCTTGGGTCACTGTGCGGAGTCTGCACGTTCTCCCTGTGTCTGCGTGGGTTTCCTCCGGGTGCTCCGGTTTCCTCCCACAAGTCCCGAAAGATGTGCTGTTAGGTGAATTGGACATTCTGAATTCTCCCTCTGTGTGTCCGAACAGGCGCCGGAATGTGGTGGCTAGGGGCTTTTCACAGTAACTTCATCGCAGTGTTGATGTAAGCCTACTTGTGACAATAAAGATTATTATCAGTTTGCAGCTCCTAAAGTCGTCCACACCTCTTGCCCTGCACTGAGCATCTGTTGTAAATCAGAACGGTTTACTGTAATCGCATTTTCCCACACTTAATATTGTTTTCCTTTGGCACTTGACTCAAATTGCTGCGGTTTACTCAGCTTCAGTGTGAATTGACTTTCGGCTGCTCTCCACATTTTCCTGCCCTGCCCACGCTGGTGCCAGTCACTGGTCGGGCTGGAAAATCCCACCCATTATATTTATTTAAAAGCTCGTTCGATGCTTGTTTGTGACAAACCTTCGGCCTGTTGCTCTTGTCCTTCTGCTCATCCAATGTTCCAGGCTGCGGGAACGAAACGAAAGATGAGACAGGTTTGTAAATAATAAAAGGTTCCTGGATCAGCACCTGCAAGGCTGGAAGGTGGGATTAGAATGGGCCGGTTAGTTTTAATTTGCAGCTGGCGCACACACGGCCTCTTTCTGTGCTGTAACCTTTCTATGCTCGCATGGTGACAATAATGTTAAAACAAAATTACTTCGCAAAGTAGATCAACGAATGCACATTCAGTTCTGTCTCTCATTGCAATGACTGCTGCCATAGGGGAGAAAGGGAGTTATCTGGAGAGTACCTTGGTTCTCCGCTTCAAAATTAAATCAGCAGGCTACAATTCTGGCCCTGTCAGAGTTTCACTCCATCAGTCACCACAGAGTTTAGGAAGGCTGCTGGCAATGCATATTGTAGGGTCAGTGTTGGTATCCACGCAATGTTCAGCTCTTTCAGCGAGGAGATGCAAATGTATGACTGGCAACGGTCATTAGGTCCATCAATGCCCATCCAGTTCAACCTTGGGCACCAGCTTCCTCAACCCCAAGCAATTCTAATTTCTCAGAGAACAAAGAGAAACAGGAAAAGAGACTCGGGTCAGATTCAAGGCAGTTCCTCCCTGTTTTTGCAGTGATCTCCTTGTGCCATCTACATGTAACACAAGTGAGGAATGTGGATTCCATTTGCTTGAGGATCTCTGGTAGGGTTTAACCTGTCGCTAAATCAGTACAAGCAGTACAGCAATCTCTGGACACATCCTGTTGACTAAGGTACTACACTGCAAAGAGCTGCTGTGGCTCCTGGTCACGTGATGACATCCAGGTACCTGGCTGTGTTTATTAAGTTTACGGGCGGCACCGTGGTTAGCACTGCTGCCTCACAGTGCCAGGGACCTGTATTCAATTCTGGCCTTGGGTGACTGCCTGTGCGGAGTTTTCACATTCTCCCCGTGTCAGCGTGGGTTTCCTCCGGGTGCTCCGGTTTCCTCCCACAATCCAATGGTATGCAGGTTAGATGGTTAAGCCATGCTAAATTGCCCCTTAGTGTCCAAAGGTTAGGTGGGGTTTTACAGCAATAGGGCGGGGATTGGGCCTGGGTCGGTGCAGACCTGATGGGCCGAATGGCCCGTTTCTACACTATGATTCGATGAGTCATCTGCATGCTGAGCTTCTTATAGGGACACCACTCTCAAAGCGATATTACAGCAGCTTCCAGGTGCATTCGCATGGCATGTCACATGACAAATGTTTTGTTAGAACAATAAAGTGCCCTTTGGTACTACCTTCACCTCAGATATTGTCTTGGAACAGCTGGTAGTGGAAGAAGGATGCTAACTACCGAGGCGCACATTGACTTCTCATGTCCATTCTGGTATGTGAAAATATATGTCAACTGATACTACTTGAAATAGTTCTCACCTGGATCAGTACTGTCACGAGCTATATTTAAAGTTTTGGTATTAAGATGTTATTGGAGGTCTTGTGGTTCAGCAGGTAGCATCCTGGGTTCAATCCCACTCCAGGACATGTTGACCAAGGAAAGTGCATTAATAATGTGGCCAAATAGGTTGAGTATTGACCTGTAAATCCTTCCAAAACCTGCCAATGGCAGGCAGTAAGAGCCCGGTCAGCTATGTGATTGGAAAAACATGGGAGCCTTTACCGTCGGTATCCAAAACTCCAGACAATATGCATGTAAAAGTGCATGTTGCCACAGCAACCTGGACTCCGAGTGAACTGTATCACACCATCATTAAGAAGTGTAGAGAAAAATGATGATGAGGTAGAATTCTTTTTGTATTTTGTCCACTTTCAACGATGGTGGCCTTGGGACGAAGGTGCCCCTAGCAAGGCTACATTAATTGTCCACCCCTCATTGCCCTGTAAAGGTAGTATTGGGCCTTCTCCTTGAATCACTATCACCTTGGTGATGATGGCGCTCTGACCATGTTAGGTAGGCAACTCTAGGATATTGGTCCAATGACATTGGAGGAATGGCAATAAATGATCACCTCAGGATGGTGTCATGGGAGTGACCCTTTAAGAAAGGTTTCGTCTTATCACATGGCTTCAGTGATGTCATTTTTGTGGGTGGAGCTGAGCCGTGGCTGTGAGTTTTACTTCCGCTTTCAGATTTGACTGCTGTGGACTCCGGGAGAAAGAAGTATTTTGTTCCTGTCTTTCTATTTCTATTTTAAATATCTCGTCCAGTAAAAATTATCTTGGTAGTGGCTTTAGATACAGTTTGCTTTCTGGAAGGGTTCAAACCTACTGGTGAGACGGGGTCAGAATCTCAGGGAAAGCCAGTCTTATTCAAGTGAGAATGCAGAGTGCTGGGCCACACCCTTGAAAAGGGTTTTTTGGTTTATGCAATTTTGTTTTTGAATTGGAACAGTTGAGGGGGAATTCATTGAGTGTTATACATAGATTGCTGTAGCTATGGGGTGTCTTTATGTTTGTAATTGATACAAATTCTTGTGCGTGTTTATATAAATGTTAACTAAGTTCTTAGAATAAAGCTTGTTTTGATTAAAGTGTCTAGGAAGACTGTTGAATCACTCCACAAGTGAAGGTGCTCACCCTAGCCAAATTCAACAAAAAAAGTTATAGGTCAGGCGAACTCCATAATATCCTTTGGGGTTTCTAAACCCTGGCCCATAACAATGGTGCATGACTTGGAGGGAACCTCAGAGATAATGGCATTCCTCCCACACTGCAGCCCTGGAGAAATCACAGGAGTGGGAGGTACTATTGAACTCCAGTTCTAATTTATATTTTGAAGCACTGATTGTGCATCTGTTATTGGTGGTGTCTGTGATTGAGGAAAACTGAGGTGATGAATTATCATCACAACCAGCCTATTTTGCCACGCTAAAGTGTATTAACTGTGATCGTTTTCTACAGTGTATCACAACCAATAAAATGAAGAATGGCAACATTGCAATCGCTCTTTTCCTGCATCAGTGCTCAAGACAGCATATTGTCTTTTGGCACAAAATGAAAGTGCACAGCTTCTAAACAGACTCTCACTCCCATTACACACTCCCTCCCATTACATTCTCACTCCCATTACATTCTCACTCCCATTACACACTCTCTCATTACACTTTCTCCCTTAACACTTCACCCTCATTACACTCTCGTTCCCATTACACTCTCACTGCACACTCACTCCCACTGCACATTCACTCCTATTACAGACTCTCGCCCATTGTACTCTCACACCCATTACACACTCTCTCCCATTACACTCTCATTCCCACTGCACTCTCACACCCATTGCACTCTCACTCCCATTACACTCTCACTTCCACTGCACTCTCACTCCAACATTTCTAAAAGACGGGTCACAAACCACAAACGTGGCATATTTTATTGGGTGACAGGCCTCCAACAGTCTTAAAGCAAAGGTCGAGTTACGATCTAAAACCCGTTAATGAGTCGTGCGTACTGCACGGAATGGGGTCAACCTCATGAATAAAATCTGATCAATTAGTACACTGCGGGGGACATGGTGTGCGGGGGAGTTGGTGTGCGGGGGAGATGGTCTGAGGGGGAGATGGTCTGAGGGGGAGATGGTCTGAGACGGGGAGATGGTCTGAGACGGGGAGATGGTCTGAGACGGGGAGATGGTCTGAGACGGGGAGACGGTGTGCGGGGGAGACGGTGTGCGGGGGAGACGGTGTGCGGGGGAGACGGTGTGCGGGGGAGACGGTGTGCGGGGGAGACGGTGTGCGGGGGAGACAGTGTGCGGGGGAGACGGTGTGCGGGGGAGACGGTGTGCGGGGGAGATGGTGGCATCGTGGTAATGTCACTAGACCTGTAATGAGGTAGGTCTACGCTACCGCTCTGGGGGCACAGGGTTCAAATCTCATGGCATCAGCAAGCAGTGTGTGGAATTTAAATTAAATTCATAAATCTGGAATAGAGAGTTAGTCTCACTAATTGTGATCTTGATAACTATGATCAATTGTTGTAAAGACCCCTTTAGGAAAGGAAACCTGCCATCCCGACCCGGTCTGGCCTACGTGTGACCCCAAACCTGAGTTGTGTGATTGACCTTTGACTGCCCTCTGAACTGTTCAGTTCAAAGGGCAAGCAGGGGTGCCCATAGCCCAGAAATAATTTTTTTAAAACCTCACAAAAGCTGCACAGTGCCCTACCATAAAGGGTTGTTGCATTTAGTCACGATTTTATAGAAAACATTAATTGTTTTAATTAATGATTAATTTCAGTACAGTGAACTCAAGACACTTGGCCGGTGTCACTCCTATCTAGCATTTTTTTTCAATGTGAACAGAAAGCCTAAGTACCTCAGGGGCTTCGTATTTGTATGTGGGGCGGGATTCTCTCAGCCTGGGCCGGGCAGGAGAAATAAAATGAAATGAAAATTGCTTATTGTCACAAGTAGGCTTCAAATGAAATTACTGTGAAAAGCCCCTAGTCGCTACATTCCGGCTCCTGTTCGGGGAGGCTGGTGCGGGAATTGAACCGTGCTGCTGGCATGCCTTGGTCTGCTATCAAAGCCAGCGATTTAGCCCTGTGCTAAACCAGCCCTGCGACCAGCGCGATTCGCGCCACGCTGCCCTGACGCCGGCAAGCGATTCTCGTCGGGGGGCGGCCTGTGTGGGGGAGGTGTGTTCCGACACCGGGGGAGGCCTCCGATGTGGCTTGGCCCACGATCGGAGCCCACCGATTGGCGGGCCGGCCTCTCTGGCTGGTGGCCTTGTTTCCTCCGCGCCGGCCCCTGTAGCCCTGCGCCATGTTGCGTCGGGGCCGGCGCATTGAAGGAAGCCACTGCGCATGCGTGCATTGGTGCCAGTGCCACTGTGCATGTGTATTAATATTTGGCCCCTGTAGGGGCCAAACACTTAGCCTCAGGATCACAGAATCCCGCCCCCGGTCTTTGTTTCCACTGGGGGAAGTGACAATGTCACCTGCGCTCCCTTTTGACTTTAGCTTCACTTCACTTCTTCAGCGCTGAGTTACTGTTTTATTGCTCAAACTGCAAATCAATTGCTGGCTTCTCTCCAACCCTTAATGGAGAGCAAGGGGCAGTTGACGGTCAGACTAAGGTTAACCAATCTGTTGCTGGTGAAGGCATTGAATAGCTGGACAACGAGAAAACCAAACAAACCGTGAGATGGCATGATTCCCCCATCCTCCTGGGCGTGGAGAGATGGAATTCTGTTTGGAGAACTGTAAGTTTATAAAAATTCTGGATTGCCAACTGCCTTAGGGGATCGGGGAATATTTCATCTGAACATGTTGAATAGATGTCGGTGACAGGGTAGATTATACATGACATGTTGAAGGAGTGTTATTGTTCAATGCTTTATTGTGCATTAATATTTCAAAATGTATTCTGTGTGTATATTTTTATGTATATAAAATACTATAATGGATTTGTATACATTCAATAGGCCCAAGGTTTTGTTCCTGGATTGGGGGCGCAGAGATAGGAAAATTCCCAGATCCGCTAATCTACCAGGAATAGCTGCCTGGAAGGTAGATTTTCAGTCCGGGGGTGGGGTGAGGGGTGGTGGTGCTGAATTAGAAGTTGGGGTAGGTGACCTGGGAAGAACGGAAGAGAATCCCGGGAGTGGAGATGAGCTGGGAAGAACGGAAGAGAATCCCGGGAGTGGAGATGAGCTGGGAAGAATGGAAGAGAATCCCGGGAGTGGAGATGAGCTGGGAAGAACGGAAGAGAATCCCGGGAGTGGAGATGAGCTGGGAAGAACGGAAGAGAATCCCGGGAGTGGAGATGAGCTGGGAAGAACGGAAGAGAATCCCGGGAGTGGAGATGAGCTGGGAAGATTGCTCGCCTTGGGGCTCTTCATCCAAAATGGAAAAAATGAATAAAGCATGATTCAGGCCTGCAGCCCTCACCCTCCCCACACTCTCCCCACGCCACATCCATGCCAATTTATGCTATCTCAGTACCTCCTCCTCCCCCACCCCTATGGCCCCTCTTGCCCACATGCCAAAATATCCCCCCATCCAGCCCCCATGGCCCTTTATAACCCCTGTGCCAACCAATGCCCCTCCACCCCCCTCTCCATGGCCCTTTGTAACACCTATGCCAACATATGTCTGTCCAACCATCTACGTGGCCAATTATACATTTACCATGCCAACTCACCCAGTATCCACCATGGACTGACCTCAGGACCAATGAAGAGATGACGTAAAATATAAGTTCCATAAAATAAATTTCTCAGTGTCTAATGCAGACTTTGCTATATTGGACAGATATTCCCTTCATAAAAAAAATGATTTACTACATTTATATTCCTTCAACTAAATACAGGCTTGTAACAACAAACAGGTGCAAAATCCCTTAAAACAACAAGCATTCTAATTCGTATTGGCACATCAAAGAGTCTATATTCACTTGCAGCTGTGCAAACTGTGAAATGGAAAGCATCCTACTGTGATAATGGATGGTTGTGAAGTCAGTCATGCAGTACCAATCCAATAATGGAGACCCTCAGGTTTACACCAACAGACAAAGTGAAATAGCAAACCATTTTTTTAACACTTTGGACCATTATTTTCAAAGATTTAAAGGGAAGGTTTGTTAAATACCTTGAGGGGTTTGACAGTTCCCTTTGACAGGTGTTTCTGACAGTTTATTTTGAGAGGTCTGTTGACAGTTCTAATGACCTTGACAATAATGCGTTTAACGCACATTTATATCTACTTTTAACACTTCCAAAGGACACCTGACCTAGCCCAAAGGCCACCTAAACACTAGCAAAGGGCAGCACGGTAGCCTTGTGGATAGCACAATTGCTTCACAGCTCCAGGGTCCCAGGTTCGATTCTGGCTTGGGTCACTGTCTGTGCGGAGTCTGCACAACCTCCCCGTGTGTGCGTGGGTTTCCTCCGGGTGCTCCGGTTTCCTCCCACAGTCCAAAGATGTGCAGGTTAGGTGGATTGGCCATGATAAATTGCCCTTAGTGTCCAAAATTGCCCTTAGTGTTGGGTGGGGTTACTGGGTTATGGGGATAGGGTGGCGGTGTTGACCTTGGGTAGGGTGCTCTTTCCAAGAGCCGGTGCAGACTCGATGGGCTGAATGGCCTCCTTCTGCACTGTAAATTCTATGAAAGGGTGTGTTACCTCTCCCAATAGGTTTCCAGGGATCAGATCCAAAGGGGCAACCTGACTATCCAAACAAAACCCACTACCTGCTCTTACTTAGTCTCATCTGCTCACTCCTGGTTTCATCCTCCTGGCCTGTCAAAATCTCCAGGCTATAATAAAGGCGAGCGAAGTCCGACGAGTTTAATAACAAAAGACATTTATTCAGCAACGACATCTGCACGAGGCCCAGTTACACCTCATCGGGTCCTCTCTCCTTTCTGGTCGGCTTGACAAGTGGCCGGCTGGGTAAGCCACCCAGCCCAGAGCAGGGGAGCTCAGACTGGCCGGCCTGGGTAAGCCACCCAGCCCAGAGCAGGGGAGCTCAGACTGGCCGGCCTGGGTAAGCCACCCAGCCCAGAGCAGGGGAGCTCAGACTGGCCGGCCTGGGTAAGCCACCCAGCCCAGAGCAGGGGAGCTCACAGTGGCCAACCGGGGAAAGCCACCCAGCCCAGAGCAGGGGAGCTCAGACTGGCCGGCCTGGATAAACCACCCAGCCCAGAGCAGGGGAGCTCACAGCCCCGCTGAGCACGGGGAAATAATCATCCCCAGCTGGATGAGTCCCCTGCAGGTTATTACAGTCCATAATATAGATAGAAATATTATAAAATAGATTTCAAGGGGGGCATTAGGTGATTACTTGAATATAATCAATGTGCAGGGGTAAGGGGAAAAGGCAGGGGAGTGGCACTAAATCATGATGATCGTTTGGAGAGCAGGTGAAGACACAATGGGCCAAATGGCCTCCTTCTGCATCGTAACAATTCCCTGATCCGATGCACGACGTACGTTAATGTGCTGAACGTATATCTATAGATAATGGATGCCTCTTTTCCTGCCCGTCCCAATATAGCTAGTAGCGCACTCTCTACACATGATTGGCGTACAGCCCCACCCACCGTATTGGATGCTTGGGTCCCCATTTTGTGCCATGAAAACAGGTAAGCATCATTGCTCATCGAGAGCAATGAGCAGGTCGTACACAACATGACGCGGGTAAGAATGAGTGGGTTCTTTCAGGGGGTGGCAAAGTGTGGGTGGGGGCCAGCGAACCACGCACACATGTTCTGGGGCTGTGAAAAGTTGGAGAGATTCTGGGCGGGAGTGTTGGCGGCGCTGGCAAGGATAGTGGGGGAAGGAGGTGGAGCGATACTTTGCTGCAGATATTTGGGATATCGGAGAAGCCGGAGCTGATGGAGGAGAAGAAGGCCGACATTGTGGCCTTCGCCTCCCTGATTGCCCAGCGACGAATCTTATTGGAGCGACGGTCAGCAGTGCCACCGGGGGTAGCGGCCTAGCTGGGTGACTTATATGACTTTCTTCAGCTGGAAAAGGTCAAATACGAGTTAAGTGGTTCAAGGGAGGGTTTAGAGGCGAGGTGGGGGATGTTCGTGACCGTGTTGGAGGAGTTGTTCGTCGTTGGGGGGGGGGGGGGGGGGGGTGAAAAGGGGGAAAAATTTGTACAAACTATATAGTCGTGTATTGGGAAGTTTGTTTCCCGAATTGTTTATGTGTTGTAACTTTTCGTATACGTTTGGAATAAAACACATTTTTAAAAAAAGAGAGCAGTGAGCACCCAGGATCGCGTGAGTTCCCAATTAAGATGGTGGTCCCTGTGAGCCCCACTCCCTGCTTGGGGCAGCACGGTAGCATAGTGGTTAGCACAATTGCTTCACAGCTCCAGGGACCCCGGTTCGATGCCGGCCTTGGGTCACTGTCTGTGCGGGGTCTGCACGTTCTCGCTGTGTCTGCGTGTGTTTCCTCCGGGTGCTCCGGTTTCCTCCCACAGTCCAAAGATGTGCAGGTTAGGTGGATTGGCCATGCTAAATTGTCCTTAGTGTCCAAAATTGTCCTTAGTGTTGGGTGGGGTTACTGGGTTATGGGGATAGGGTGCAAGTGTGGGCTTAGGCAGGGTGCTCTTTCAGAGAGCCGGTGCAGACTCGATGGGCCGAATGGCCTCCTTCTGCACTGTAAATTCTATGATAA
Organism: Scyliorhinus torazame; assembly: GCF_047496885.1. Lineage (NCBI taxonomy): Eukaryota > Metazoa > Chordata > Chondrichthyes > Carcharhiniformes > Scyliorhinidae > Scyliorhinus > Scyliorhinus torazame. The sequence continues at coordinate 203,563,381 of NC_092718.1, forward strand.
AACTATGATTGGAGAGCCGAATCACAGAATCACCCGAGGTCTTATTTCCAGCCTTCGAAGGGTTAACTTAAAGGTGTTGGCAGGAAAAGCAAGCTGGCCGCACCTGGTCAGAAAAAAAAAGTCAAGGGAAATAGATCCGTGGTGGTTTCACAGCAAAACACACCGTGTTCTAGGGGAAAATGGCCAGACCATGTGTAGCTTGGAGTTGAGGTGATGTGGGTGGATTTGTTTTGCGTAGTGCGTGGAGTTTAATATATTTCTGTGATGGTTGTCTTACAGCTCAGACCTGACTGGTCCCCACTATTCCAAAGTTCTGCTTGTGCAATGGACATAAATTTATAAATATCTTTTCTCAGCATCCTGTCAGAGTCTGACCTCCCCCCAGGGGATTAATTGCTCATTAACGGATCACAGGTAAACAGTGCAGGTAAGGAGCTGAGGCGAGCGTTAGCTAATTGCCCGCCTTCGCCGACTGTGGGACTGCTGACTCTGTGTTATTTGGAAATCTCGATATGAACCCCATCTTCTTGGAAACGTGTCTCCTTAGCAAACGGCAGGTGCGGTGACATCAACGCTCGTAAAACAAATCATTGCAAATGATAAGACAACAAATTCCTCTCTGGATGAAAACAGCAACAGCAGCTCCTCAGGGGGTTAGTGTCTAATTCTGTCAGCTGATGTGTTAATTAGCCTCCCAGCCTCGGGAGGTCGAGTCCCACTTCCACTCTCGGTGCGCGGTGAGATCATTGATCTCAGCTGGGGAAGTCTCTGGGAAGATTCCCTGACCTTCGGGCTGGCAAGAGGAAGAATAAAAATCAGTGGAAGTTATTCCATGATCTTCAGAAGAGCCCCAATCAAGTGTTTATGTTGGTGCGTTTTTTAATCTGTGTTTGTGTATAAGTGTGCATACATCTGTGCAAGCGAATGTGGGCGCGCATGTGTCTGTGCGCGCATGTGTCTGTGCACGCACCCAAGTGTCTCGGTGTCTGTACGCGTGTGCACGGGTTTTATAAATTCGTGTTTTTTAAATTTGTGTTTTTGAAATTCATTGATGGGATGTGGGTGTCGCTGGTTCGGCTAGCATTTATTGCCCATCCCTAGTTGCCCTTGAGAAGGTGGTGGTGAGCTGCCTTCTTGAACCGCTGCAGTCCCCGACGTGCAGGTACACTTACTGTGCTGTTAGGGAGGGAATTCCAGTATTTCGACCCAGCGACAGTGAAGGAACGGTGATATATTTCCAAGTGTGTCTCTGTATGAGTGTGTCTGTGTGTGTGTTCGTATGCCTCAGTAGGCCTGTGTCCTTTCAATGAGGTGTGACTTGGGTTGGACTGTGACTAGAATAACAATGCTCACAGTCGAGATCACTTTGTTCAAGGTGCGGTAGTGACAGTGGTAAAAAACTGGCCACTAATCCCTTCAGATTTTTTTTGTCGCGCTCCACTTGGTGTTGGAACAAGGCTGTTGAATCTCGTGAGAGGCCTCTCGCGTGATTTTCGACGCTTGAAACAGGCCATTGGAGTCCCCCGGGGTCAGAACAATGCAGGGTGGTAACCTGGCACTCCCTCTGGCACCTGGGTACCTTGGCACTGCCAGCCCGGCATCCTGGCCGTGCCACCTGGGCAGTTTGGCACTGCCTTTGGCGGAGAGAATCTCCCGGTTGAACAGTAAGATGTTTCTCAGCGTGGCCACGGCCGAGAAACTCTCCGCCAAATGCGCCAGAAACTGGACATAGAAATCTTCCGGGTGAATTGCGCCCATAGACTTTATCTATTGAGGTTTTGAATTGGTCGAGACCATGGGGGCGATTCTCCGATATGGGGGCCAGCACGGCGCTGGAGCGGATCACGCCGCTCCAGCCTCCTTACGTGGCGCCAAATGGGCGCCGCGCCAACCCGCGCATGCACAGCTGGGCCGCGCCATCCTGCGCATGCACAGCTGGGCCGCGCCATCCTGCACACGCACAGCTGGGCCGCGCCATCCTGCGCATGCGCGGGGAACTTCTTACGCGCGCCGGCTCCGATCCAACATGGGGTCGGTGTTCAGGGGCCAGCAGCACCGGAAAGTAGGCCCGGGGGGGGAGGCCGGTCCGCCGATCGGTGGGCCCCGATCGCGGGCCAGACCCCATTGGAGGTCACCCCCCGGTGAAGGAGCCCCCCTCCGCCCCCCACAGGCCCCCCGTCCCCGAGCGTTCCCGTAAACTCCCGCAGGCAGCGACCAGGTGTGATCGGCGACACTCTGTCGTGTCGGAGCGGCCACTCGGCCCATCCGGGCCGGAGAATCGGCGACCCCGCCGATTCCAGCGGCCCGCGGCCAGCGCCGCGCCGCGCCAAACGCGCCAGCGCTAATGGCGCCGATTCTCCGCACCTCGGAGAATCGCGCTCCGGCGTCGGGGCGTCTTGGCGCGGTTGCGGCGATTCTCCAGCCCGGCACGGGGCTCGGAGAATCGCCCCCCCCCATGTGACAAGGGATATATATGCGGGAGCAAAGATTTGATCAAATATAAGTTTGACAAAACCTAAGCGAGGACGTCATGTTACTGTGGAAAAGGTCATTTCATGGCAAACGCTCAAATCTGTTTCTTTACTCTCTTGCCTCTCTCCGCCACTCCCCTCTCCGCCACTCCCCTCTCCGCCACTCCCCTCTCCGCCACTCCCCTCTCCGCCACTCCGTTCTCCGCCACTCCGTTCTCCGCCACTCCGTTCTCCGCCACTCCCCTCTCCGTCACTCCCCTCTCCGTCACTCCGTTCTCCGCCACTCCGTTCTCCGCCACTCCGTTCTCCGCCACTCTACCTCAATATCCTTGTTGAAGACGATCCTTAAACCCAAAGTATCTAACAGCTTTTTGCCATCAGACCAAACATCTCTTTCTTTGGTTCAGCGTAATCATTTGTTTTGCGATGCTCCTGCATGGAATGTTTTATTACGTTAAAGGCACTCTAAGTTGCTTTCAGTAAGTTGCTGTTGTTATTTGGCGAGCCACCAGGGGTTCGCCCTTGTTACAACTTCAAGTTCCAATCTGCAGTCTCACGTTCCAAGTTTACATTTCACCCAACTTTATGTGACGCCTGTTACCATGATGACAGTGCCCCAGTGTGGCCTTTACACAGGGCTCCACATACCCTGCAATCAACATTGGCCAAGCCGATATATCCAAATCTACTTCTTTACATTCTGTGTCACACACACCAGCCCTTTGGCAGATTGATTGTCCAATTGAAAAGTATCCCCAAACCATTCCAGTCACGTCTCGCTGCATCCACTGCCTTCCCTGGTTACGCACCAAAGTTCCCTCGGTATAAATGGTCCCCAGAACAAAGAATCACCTACCTGCATCTTCTCCAGCATGTCAAAGAATTCTGTGGACTGGTGAAGAAGAAGAAGAAGAAAAACACAATGAATAGATGCAGGCAACACGGATACCCCATTGCCGTTCATGCTGCAAAACATCAAGCTCTCTGTATAACTGCAACTGTGAGGAGCGGCCTAACCATGGAATGTTATAATAATAATCGCTTATTGTCACAAGTAGGCGTCAATGAAGTTACTGTGAAAAGCCCCTAGTCGCCACATTCCAGCACCTGTTCGGGGAGGCTGGAACGGGAATTGAACCCGCGCTGCTGGTCTTGTTCTGCATTACAAGCCAGCTGTTTAGCCCACTGCGCTAAACCAGCCCCTTTATGTCTGTAATGGATCAGATCCCTCGAGAGCACTGGACAATATAATATCCACTCTATGTTATGGCTGCTGGCAGAATGGGAAATGTTGTGATCTGAACAGACAGCTTCTGCCTCTGGAGGAGCGGATGTTGCCCAGGAGGTGCTTTTAGTCGCCAATGGCGTGGGCCACCATTGTTTCTGGCCATAGCTGTACTGAACGCTCAGCTTCCCAGGTGGGCCACGTTTCGAGCCTGCTAGCCACCCATATGGGCCCAGAACTAGCCTGCCCTTATGGGCTCAGGGTTCAGCCGTCCATATATACTCTGGCCAGCATGTGGATGCGCATTATTGCAAAGACCTAATGCTGCGGATCTGAAGTAAAAAGAGAAAATGTTGGAAATACTCTGCAGGTCTGACAGCATCTGCAGAGTGAGAGCCAGGGTTAACACTTCAGGTCAATAATCTTTTATCAGAATTTGTTCATGTCAGCGATGTAACAGATTTTAGGCAATTTCAGAGGCAGGGAAAAGTGGGGGCATGGGGAAAGAACAAAATTATGGCCTGTGAAAGGCTAGGCAGCAGAGATTAGGGCCTGGATTTTCATATAGTCGGGAGACCTTTAAAAATGGGAGGCGGAATTCCCCCCCCCCCCCCCCCCCCCCCCATTCCCATTTCTGGCTAGTTTTACCAGTGTGGGATAAGAGGGTAGCGTGGGCGGGTAGCTAGCCTTCCCACAGCACTCTCAGTCTTGCTGCCTCCAGTGTGGGGGTGAGCACTTCTACCTCCTGATAGAATTGGGCCGGCTCCTATAGAGTGATGTAAAGAGACACATGACCAGAGACTAGAGTCAGTTGTGGACTGAACAGAGACCTGCGTGGAAGCAAGCATGGAGTTAGCTCAATTCACAGCTTGTATATCTACCCTCTATATAAGTACTTAGTTTGTCTTATCAATAAACATTATATGTTCAACAGTGCAAGTTTTACCCAGAACGACTGAACATACAAAATACAACAGATCTGTGCTTTAATTCCTGTTACCTGCCTTTCTTTCACATCCCTTTATATTTTCACCTCACAAAAATTGATTGACCTCAGTCTTGAACATTTAAATTGATTCGGCGTTGAGAAGCTTTTGGTGAAAACGTTCCCGATTATCTCGACTCGGGCAGAGAAAAGTGGTTCATGCCTGCGTAGCGGTGCCCTGTAGGTTGCTATTCTAGTTGTCAGAGTGCCCATTAGTAACACAGGCACAGGAGATACATCCAGGAATCGCCAGCCTCTCCCACTGAGTTACATGCTGGGTGCAATAACATTTTCAAAGTGGCATTTGCATCACTTTCATCTGGGCGAGCTGCTTCGCTTTGAAGTAATTCCTCAAAGCGCCGGAGCCATTGGTGCTGGGGTACCTGGACCCTCAGGGTTCGTCGTGGGGCCTTCGACTCTGAATCCATGAAAGGCAAATTGGAAGATGTTCAAAATGTTGGCCAGGAATGGTGGAGGACCTGCAGGATTTAGACCTCCAGCCACCCAGATCACTAATAGGTAGTGCACGTAATAATCAAAAAGCGAATAGGAACAGGAGCAGGGCATGCAACCGTTTGAGCCTGTTCTGTCATCACTTCGGATCTTGCCAATCTGTATCTTAACGTCATTTCTCTGCCTTGGCATATAATCCTGAGCACCCTTCCTTGTCTAACAAAAATCTGTCAATCTCAATTTAGAAATTTTCAATCAAACCTCAAATGTTTTTTAGTGGGGGGGGAGGAGCGGAGGCGGTGGCAAGAGCGCTCCTGATTTCCACTCCTATTACAATCCCGAACCAGACCACAACGCTGGCTCGGATATTGGACAGAAACCCAAATATTTTATTTTAGTTTTGTAAGACAGGGAGGGAAGGATACCTCGCTCCAGGAGTGATCTCACACAAAACAGAGATGTGGTGTGTTAAAACAAACTTTATTATTAACTCAGTATTAAAATATCTTTAACATCACACATGAAGTTAAGCTTATGTAGGGCCCCCCAGCTCCTAGCCACCTGGACCCCCAGGTACCTGAAACTCCTCTCCGCCCTTTTTAGTGGGAGCTCACCAATCCCTTTCTCCTGGTCCCCTGGGTGCACCACGAACAACTCGCTCTTCCCCATATTAAGCTTGTACCCGGAGAAATCTCCAAACTCTCTAAGGATCCTCATCACCTCCGGCATTCCCCCCACTGGGTCCGCCACATATAGCAGCAAATCATCCGCAGAGTGACACCCGATGCTCCTCCCCACCTCGCACCAGCCCTCTCCAGTTCCTCGACTCCCTCAACGCCATGGCCAGGGGTTCAATCTCCAGTGCAAAGAGCAGGGGGGACAGGGGGGACCCCTGCCTCGTCCCCCAGTGTAGCCAGAAATACTCTGACCTTCTTCTGTTCGTGGCCACACTCGCCACCGGGGCCTCATATAGCAGCCTCACCCACCTGACGAACCCCTCCCTGAACCCAAACCTTTTCAACACCTCCCACAGGTACCCCCATTCCACCCTATCAAAGGCCTTCTCCGCATCCATCGCCGCCACTATCGCCACCTCCCCTTCCATCGCCGGCATCATTATAACATTCAAGAGCCTCCATACATTAGTATTCAACCGCCTCCCTTTCACGAACCCCATCTGATCCTTGTGTATGACCTGCAGCACACAGTCCTCTATCCTCATGGCTAAAATCTTTGCCAGCAACTTTGCATCTACATTTAGGATTGAGATCAGCCTATATGACCCACCCTGTAGGGGATCCTTGTCCCGCTTCAGGATCAAGGAAATCAGCGCTCTAGCCATCATCGGGGGCAGAGCCCCCCCTTCCCTTGCCTCGTTGAAGGTCCTTACCAACAGCGGGCCCAGCAGGTCCGAATACTTCTTGTAAAATTCAAACGGGACCCCATCCGGCCCCGGTGCCTTCCCCGCCTGCATCTTCCCTATCTCTTTGACCAACTCCTCCAACCCAACCGGCACCCCTCCTCCACCCTCGGAAACCTCAGCAGGTCCAGGAAGCGACCCATCCCTCCCTCCTCCAGTGAGGGCTCAGACCGGTACAGTTCCTCGTAGAAATCCCTGAAGACCCCATTGATACCCACCGCACTTTGCACCATGCACCCTCCTCCATCCCTAACTCCCCCGATCTCACTAGCTGCCTCTCGCTTCTGAAGCTGGTGCGCCAGCATCCGGCTCGCCTTTTCTCCGTATTCATATACCGCCCCCTGCACCTCCCTCCACTGCGCCTCCGCCTTCCTGGTGGTCAACAAATCAAACTCAGCCTGGAGGTGGAATCCTGGATCAACGATATGGCGGGGTTTATTAAATTGGAGAGGGTGAAATTTGCCTTAAGGGGATTGGTGCAAGGTTTCTTCAGGCGGTGGCAACCGTTCCTAGACTTCCTGGCAGAACGGTAGAAGATGGTCAGCAGCAACAGCAACCCGGGGGGGGGGGGGGGTTTGTTTTTCTTGAGGGGGCGTGTATATTTGCCTCTGTGTTGATGAAGGCTGTTAATTTATTATTTATGTATATGAGGGGGGGGGGGGGGTTGTTCTTATCTTTCTATATTTTGTTGTTGATATTTTGTGAAAATTTGAATAAAAATTATTTTTTAAAAAACAAAAAAATTAAAAAAAACATCACACATGAAAATAGCTACCAATTACCCCTTAAACAATTCTATTCAATACAGTGATACAGTAACCCTTAACTGCTATCTTTATTCCCAATCAAACAACAAAGCCATCTCAGCTCTCAATCCACTTTCAAATACAGTTAGCACTCAGGCATACCTGCTGTACAGAGGTGATTGGATACTCGACTTTGAGACTGTTGTAAGAGATAGACCTGATTCTTGTCAGAGCAATGCAAGATTTCTAGCTGAAGTCTTCAGAAACCGTCTTTGTGATTTGACTTCCATCTCCAGCACCAACTGCAAACTTCTGTCTGTCTCAACTCACTGTTGCAACCGCCGATCCTGTTCTCGAGCGAATTCTGCTTCTGGTACGTCTCCAGTCAATTCTTTAACTGAACCGCAGTGAGAGCAAATGCTTGACTTTTGCTCCCCATCTAAAATTCAACTAAAATGCTTTTCCGCAAAATGCCTGCTACCTTCGCTCCTCCCATTAATTACATCATCTACCCAGCTGAAACACAATCTATCTAATTAACTCCACAGGGAACTCCCAAATCCAAACAAAACTCCATTAGCCCGATCTTTTTATGATGCCTTAATTTCACCTCTGGCTCCCAAAACCTTTCTACCAGGATTCTTCAAAAACTACTGCAGCAGTCATACACACTAATCCAGGCCTTTAACTCTTACTGCACCAAATACCCATAATACAATGTGTCTGAAATTCTGACATTCATCACACCTCCCCTTTGTGTGAAACAATTCTTCCTGTTATCACCCTGTGGCGGCCTTGCTCTAATTTTAAGGTTCTTCCCGCTTGGTTCTGGACTCTACCAGGAGAGGAAATAGTTTTGCTCCAACTTTCCTGTCAAACCCTTTAATCACCTTAAATATCTTCAATAAAATGCTTGGTGTTGCCTCAAGGGATTGGAATTCAAATGTGAGGAAATGATGCTTCAGTTGCAGAGAGCCCTGCTCAAACACCGTCTGAAGAGCTGCACTCCAGAGCACCAGATCTCAGGAAATATATATTGATGCTGGGATACCTGCAATACTGTGAGCAGTTTCGGTCTCCTTATCTAAGGAAAGATAGACTGGCATTGGAGGCAGTCCAGAGAAGGTTCGCGAAGTTGGTCCTGGGTATGGAGGGATTTCCTTATGAGGAGAGAGTGAGTAGGTTGGGCCTGTGCTCATTGGACATGTGAGGCGGAATTTTCCCAAAATGACTAAGGGCGGGATTCTCCGTCCCTCCCGCCAGCCCCGTTGTCCTGGCAGTGGGAATCTCTGGTCCGCTGGAAGCACACCTCCGGCCGTGGGTTTCCCGAAGGCGTAGGGGGGCTTCAACGGGAAGTCCCATTGACAGCAGTGGGAGCAGAGAATCCCGCTGCCAGTGACTGGCGCGCCAGCTCTTGCCACCGGGAAACAGGCGACCGGGAGGCCAGAGAATCCCGCCCTCAGCAATTTGTTTGGAGCTTGGGGAGATTCTCACTGAAGGATCTCGTACTTAGAATTTGTTTTGGATTGGGAGCCTAAAGACTCCAGAAAGACCATCTCCTCAGAGATCAGGGCACTTGGTTTTGAAGTGCGCCCCAATCCCCAGACAACCCTACAGTCTCCCGCCTACTCGGCAGCAGACCCCCCCCCCCCCCCACCGTGACCGACACCCAGCTATGGGGTCACCGAAGGCCCACTCCTTCATGCCCACCCCTTTGTACCACCACTTCATGCTCCCCTTCAGGCCCTCACTTCATGCCCTCTCTTTCGTAAGACCATAAGACATAGGAGTAGAATTAGGCCACTCGGCCCATCGAGTCTGCTCTGTCATTCAATCAGGCTGATACTTGTCTCATCCCCATTCTCCTGCCTTCTCCCCATAACCCCTGATACCCTTATTAATCAAGAACCTATCTATCCCTTGGGCAGCATGGTGACACAGTGGATAGCACTGCTGCCTCACGGCGCCGAGGTCCCAGGTTCAATCCCGGCTCTGGGTCACTGTCCGTGTGGAGTTTGCACATTCTCCCCGTGTTTGCGTGGATTTCGCCCCCACAACCCAAAGATGTGCAGGCTAGGTGGATTGGCCACGATAAATTGCCCCTTAATTGGACAAAGAAAAAAAAAAACTATCTATCTCTGTCTTAAAGACACTCAGTGACTTGGCCTCCATGGCCTTCTACAGCAAAGAGTCCCACAGATTCACCACACTCTGGCTGAAGAAATTCCTCCTCTTTTCTGTTTTAAAGGATCGTCGCTTTAGTCCGAGATTGTGCCCTCAGGTTCTAGATTTTCCAACAAGTGGAAACATCCTCTCCACGCCCACTCTATCCAGGCCTCGCAGTATCCTGTAAGTTTCAATAAGGTCCCCCCTCATCCTTCTAAACTCCAACGAGTACAAACCCAGAGTCCTCAACCGTTCCTCATACGACAAGCTCTTCATTCCAGGGATCATTCTTGTGAACCTCCTCTGGACTCTTTCAGGCCCCTCCCCACTAATTCTCCCCCTCCTTGACCATGCTGCCCCCTCAGGCCCTGCTCTTTGGTAGCGCCCCTTGGCACCCTGGCACTGCCACCTGGCAGCCCAGCCATGCCCCGTGGCACTCAGGCAATGGCAACCTGGCACCCAGGCTGTGCCAACCTGGGGGTTGACACTGCCAGGATGTCAGGGTGCCAGGATTCCAGGGGTTGTGCCAGGGCACTGCCATGCCCTGTCACCCCCCCGCCCCCCCCCCCCCCCCCCCCCCCCCACCCAGGGGCTCCAATAGCCTCTCTGGGTCCCCCAACGTGGTCATCATGTCTGGTCTCCTTCCACGGAGGCCAGTAGTGATTGCCGCCAACCTCAGACTCCGCCGGTGGTGGGGGGGGGGGACAACCCCATGAGCCGCGAGACTTGGGCTTCGAACGAGCTAAGCACAATTAAATGAGTGGATGGACCTTTGATTGGCTTGCCGCCTCTGCTGTGGCAGGGCTGGCAAATCGCGGCCATTGCCACTGCACTGCTGTCTCACCGAAGGGTAATCTAATTGACGTGTTTAAAAGGATAAAAGTTCAATAGGATAGAAAGAGAACTATTTCCTCTGGTGAGGAAAATCCAGACAAGGAAGCACTAGTATCACAATCAGAGCCAGGCCATGAAGGGGTGAGAACAGGAAGCATTTTGCATTAAAAACAAAGGATTATTCAGGCATTAACCGCACGTCACCGTGAAAGTCACAGGGATGACTGCTGGAATTTGGTAATGGCCAATATTATCATCCTACTTCTGGCAATGATTAACTGAAGACAGGCATTCACTCAATGATCCCATCAAGCACTCACTGACCGGCTGCAACACCAGGCACGTTAACACCCCAGCCCAGAGCAAAACTGTCTGAATACATCCCCTCGGGCTCCTTTTCGTAATGGTTTTTTGCCTATAATGTTTGTGCAACTCAGTAAAAACTATCTGTTGATGCCCCAACTAAGCAAGGAAATAATTTGGTATGCGACGGGGCATTTGTGCGCACGGTGGGGCGGTGGATTTGGGGGGGGGGGGGGTCAGGGTCGATAACTACACTGCGACAGAGGCAAAATAATGCGGGGGACGGCTGGAAACCTGAAGTAAGAGAAGAAAATGATGGAAATGCCCAGCCGGTTAGGCAGCTTCTGTGGAGAATCAACATTTCAGGCCTATGAGTTGTCATCAGGATTGGTAAAAGGTTAGAGATTAACAGCTTTGGAGCCGATGCAAAGGCAGAGAAAAGCAAGAAAGGAGAGGCAAATAAAGAAGGGAAGGGTAGAAAGAAGGAGGTGTAAGTAAAAGGATGATGTGACTGGGCAAAAGGGATAATTTTCAAAAAACAATTAACCGACTCAGTAAATGGTTGCAGCAGGGTAACTATTATGGCTGGAATAATCCAGCCGGAATAGTCAGGGGCTGGTTTAGCACAGTGGGCTAAACAGCTGGCTTGTAATGCAGAACAATGCCGGCAGCGCGGGTTCAATTCCCGTACCGGCCTCCCCGAACAGGCAGGCGGAATGTGGCGACTAGGGGCTTTTCACAGTAACTTCATTGAAGCCTACTTGTGACAATAAGCGATTATTATTATTATTATTATCATCCAGCTGTTGGGATTCACTTTTCCCGTTGGCAGTGCACCCCACCAGCAGGTTTCCCGGCAGCGTGGGGTGGCCTAAATGGGAAATCCCATTGACAAGCGTCGGGAGGATAGAATCCCACCACCAGCGAACGAGGCTGGGGGACATGGAGAATCCAGCTATATATGTTCAATCTGCTTCTCTCCCCACAGCTGCTGCTAAGAACACGGAGCTTTGACTGCAAGTTTGATCTGCTGGGATTAATAAACGTGCTTATTTGCAATTGAGGATTTGTGCTCTGCTCTTTATGGCCGCATTGCGTCTCCGTCAGCTCAGTTTGGATAATAGAATTCTCACCTCTGTGTGTCAGAAGGTTGTAGGTTCAAGTGCTGCCCTGGGTCTTCGCCTGTCAGTGGTGCTGATAGGCCAGTGCAGCACTGAGGGGGTGTTATATCTGACAATCTGTTCGAAGGGGCAAGGTCCCTGGTTATTGGTTCCATTGAATGTTCTCCAGGACTGGGAATTTCCTCAGAGCAGCGGGACAGGAGGAGCTTTGAGGAAAGTTCAAGCCCTGGCGTCCTGGCAGAAAGTAGCTGAAGATTGTAATGATAGTTGAAGAGTCAATAACGAGGGTGCGCAATCTTGAATTGGGGGGAGGGGGGGGGGGGGGGGGGCAGGAGGTTTAGAGGGGATTTGAGGAAAGAAAATTTCGCCCAGAGGATGATGGGAATCTGGAATGCACTGCCTGGGATGATAGTTGAGGCAGAAAACTTCACAACCTTTAAAGGGTACTTGGAGGAGCACTTGAAATGTCATAACATTCAAGGCCATGGGCCCAATGTTAGGAAGTGGAATTAGTGTAGATTTAGAGTAGTTTCTGTTGGTGCAGACTTGATGGGCCGAAGGGCCTCTTCTGTACTGTACGATTCTATGGCCAACCATCTTCTTGTAACCACGGTGGCCATTATATTGTTGTTGAATTCAAAATGGCTGCTGTGCTTCCTATTTTACGTACAAACCTACGAACAAGAAGTAGGAGTAGGCCATTCAGCCCCTCTAACCTGCTCCGCCATTTACTAAGATCATGGCTGATCTGATAGTAACCTCAAATCTGCATTCTGCCTACCCCCCATAATCTATTCCCCCCTCGTTTACCAAGAATCTATCCCTCTCTGCCATAAAAGGATACAAAGACTCTGCTTCCACCACCCTCTTAGGAAGAGGGTTCCCAAAGTGCCTCGACCCTTTGATTGAAGGAATTTCGCCCCATCTCCATTTTAAATGAGCAACCCCTCATTTTTAAACAGTGACCCCCCCCCCCCCCCCCCCCTCGTCCTAGATTCTCCCACAAGAGGAAACATCCTCCCAACATCCACCTTCGTCAAGACCCCTCAGGATCTTGGATGTTTCAATCAAATCGCCTCTTACATTTCTGAACTCCAGCGTGTCGTGTTCTCTATTCTACCTGGATGGCTTGGATGCGTAGTGTTGAATAAAGAACACAAAAGCTTTGTTAACGAACAAAACTATAAATTTATTACACTACTAAATAAGATTCGTTCACATTCCTAAAGTAGAAGATTATTGTATAAAACTATGTTATCTCTAACTTACTGAACTCTCAAGTATACAATTGCTCTCTATGCCTGACACTTTCCAGCTCTCTAACTCTTAACTCCTAATCGTCTAATCATCTTCTAATCCCAGAATCCCCTAGTCACATGATATATATATGACTGTTCTGTGGTTCCCTCTAGTGGTGAGAAGCATCATCATTAACTTGTTACCTCTTTACATCCCGGTCAATATACATATCATTACACAGCAAACGCTCGTCTCGCCTGGCCAACCTTTCCTCATAAGATGACCTACCCAATTCAGGTAGTAAACCTCTGAACTGCTTCCGACACATTTACATCCTTCAGAGGAGCTCATTGCACGTGAAGTGTTTTGGTACATTTCTGATCGATGGGGCACCATTTAAACACATTTTATCATTACGATCAGACATCATTCCCTCAGGTTCAGGCATCCAGAGACTTTAGTTATTCTTTAACCCAATACCAAGAATTTCCTGGCACAGGGCTGTTGACACGCAAGGGCTCAGGACACCCACCTCAAAAATGGTGGACGATTCTATTAAAGTTTCACATCAAATCAAGTTTGTTGGAATAGGGAATATAATAATGAACAACGTTACTGCACGGACTAATTCAATAAAGTGCAATTTGATAAGTTCTTTCTTTATCACCTTACACGGGGATCAAAAGGTTTTGGGATAGATTTCTGTCTTTGTTGCCTGGTCCTGTCTTTCAGAGTGAATAGGCTGCCCTTTCTGTAACCTGCCCAATTTCAATGCCCTTAATTCCAATGTTCGCGGGCATCAAGCACTGAGATGCGATCGAGATGGGGGGAGTGTGCAATTTCCCTAGCCCGACTACTCCATAGGTCGCACCATAGGTGTAAATGTTCACTCGCCAAAATGCCCAATTGTTTACTTCCACTTCTGCTGGACCCAGAATAAAAGAAACTTTAACCAGGCTTATTTCAATAAACTCAGAACGATTGATTCATTATGAATCTAGACTTATTTTTAAAAGCAAGTTGCAAACACTGGTTAACATACCTGTTGTGTTCTGCTTCTTCATGTCGCATAAGCTGCTTCCTTGATGTATGCTCGGACAAAGGAAGTTTCAGGCTTGGAGATAGGTTTAACACATTTATTGAACAATTCTCCTACTTGAGTTCGACTCTCCTGCTGATCTTGCTATAGTAACTCAATCTAACTAACCAGTCTGCTCTAATCCATGCGGTGGGTGTGATGCTTCCCTGATCTGCCACTGTCTCGCTGAGTGTCGCCTATGGAAAGAGAAAGAGCATGTGTGCCCTGTCCTGTTATATGGGTAGCCTCCTTGTGGTAGTGTCACCTCTGGTGTGTCTTGACTGCCCATTGGCCGTGTCCTATCTTACTGACCTATTGGTTGAATGTGTGTGTGTCATGATGTCTCTGGTGCGCCCTCTAGTGTTTATCTAGTTGCAGTGTGCCTACATTAACCCCTTGTGTATTTACAGTGATGCATATCACCACAATGCCATTTGTGATCCAGGAGTGTAATGAGGAATTTATGTTCCTCTGGCGTCAGGGAATTTGGAGCAAAGGTGGGTAAATTGGAGTTGAGGTGTGGATCAACCATAATCTGATTGGATGACTAAGCAGGCCGGAATATTCTGCTCCAGAGGACTGGATTTTCCAAGCCATGTGGTAGCAGGCTTGGACGGCGAGTGAGATTGGAAGCTGCGGGGGTGGGTGGGGAGTGTGCTGGGAAATCAGTGGGGGAGGTGGGGAGCAAGGTTGGGATGGCTCCCTCTTGCATTCTCCCCATGTCTGTGTGGGTTTCCTCCGGGTGCTCCGGTTTCCTCCCACAGTCCAAAGATGTGCAGGTTGGGTGGATTGGCCATGCTAAATTGCCCTTAGTGTCCAAAAAGGTTAGGTGGGATTACTGGGTTACGGGGATAGGGTGGAGGTGTGGGCTTAGGTAGGGTGCTCTTTCCAAGGGCTGGTGCAGATTCGATGGGCCGAATGGCCTCCTCCTTCACTGTAAATTCTATGATTATATATGATTCCGGCCACCGTGAAATTTCCCAGGAATGGCATGGGGCACAGATTGGCTGCTTGCTTCAAAGAGGTGGACAGCCAATTAACATTATGAAGGACCCGATTAAAATTGATTTTGCCCCCCACCCCCCACTGTCAGCAGAGGCTGGCGCTTAATGCCTACCTGTGGCAGACCAGGGTCAGGGAGGTGGGTTAGGGGTGGCACTGGAGTCCAAGGCTGCATTCACCAATGAGAGGGACATGGACAGGTAAAGTTGCACGCAGCAGCAGGAACTTCCTTTCCGGTTCAAAAGGCTTTATCACACCTTCCCACGCCCCCTCCCCTCCCCAGTATCTTTAATTTGAGTGTTCCGTTCTGAGGGCTCTTCCACACTTCGGTGCCCTCGTGCCCCCCACCCCCCAGCTGTCTCACCTCCCCTGGGTGGGGGTGGAGGCACGGATTCTGTAGAGCGGCCAATCAGGAGGCTGCCTCCGGGAAGATTGTGACACTGCTCTCGCTGCTGGCAAGGGCTGGCGCGGGGCCCCATGTGGACCTGACATCGGGGTACCCAACAGCCCGTGGGCACATTCAGCCCCATAAGCCTGATGAACTCGTCTCAACGAGCGCACGTTCCCGTTCCAGCAGGGTAAGTTAGCGGGAGCAGGGGCGCCAACCCAAATTCTTCTAATGCCGTTTGCCAGAGTGCACGCCAGGAAACTTTACCCACAGAGGATGGCAGAGCCTCTTGAAGTGTTGACACAACCCATTGTAACTTTTTCTTCAGGCTGCTCCTGTCAGGCGCCAAGCGCCTTTATGTTGGATCGCAGTCTGCGAGCTCGCCTCTTGAAATAGATCGAAAGCATTCTGACTGCTGGCAGGATTTGAAAGCAGAACAACACATGGGCGCTAACTGTTGCTTCACAAAAAGGGGCGATGCACCTGTTGCTGCTGGCACGGCTTGGCGCAGGGAATGGCTGCCAACAGGGATAATTATGTGCAGCGCTGTGCATTTGTGCCACTAAATTGTATTTTATCTTCGTATTGTCCTGTCAAGTGTTACTTGGCAGCAACACAACAGGAATGAAATCTGGCCCCATCGCCTCAGGGCCAAGTTCGAAAGATTTATTCGAGGTAAGGCTGGCATGCGAAGCCGCCTCGGGTTCCATGTGCCCCCGCCGTGGATGAGCTGTGACTTGCGGCACGGGGTCCCTGTCGCTTTCGAAATGCCGAAGCGTCGGTAACTGCATGGGACGGAGGGGATATAGCAGCGAAACCTCTTATATTCAGCGGAGGGCCCTGCAAAGCACGGATAGCAGCCTGACAACCGGGCCCTCAGCGGAGAGGACACTGAAAGCAGCTCCCTCTAAACGGCAGATCTCCGCCGCGACCTTTTAGAGAGCTGGTTTAGCACAGTGGGCTAAACAGCTGGCTTGTAATGCAGTTTAATGCCAGCAGCGTGGGTTCAATTCCCGTACCAGCCTCCCTGAACAGGCGCCGGAATGTGGCGACTAGGGGCTTTTCACAGTAACTTCATTGAAGCCTACTCGTGACAATAAGCTATTATTATTGTTATAACATAGAGCTAACAGCAACAAGCTTAAAATGAGAGACGGCTCAGCAATCCTGGACTGAGAGAAGGTTGTGGGGGACACCTTGATCCAGAATCAATTTGTGATTCCAATACACTGCAAATTGCACAGCAGGTCCCACACCAGGTTCTGGGAACAAGCCAACAACCAAAACTCCTTCAATCTACTTACCACATTATGTAACATAATGGTTATTCATGAGCAGCCTTTACTCCATTCTTGGGTTGGTTTCAGCTGGAATGGCGTGGGCTGGAGCTGGGTGCCAGGTTCAGGTGACACATCCAACTGTACTCTCTTTCAGTCTGCACCTTTTCCTTTGTGTCAGCTACCTTTCCCTGAGGATGACGGTGGGGTACCGACATTCACAGCCGCTCTCTCGAAGAGTGCAACTGCATCTTTCTGGAACAGGTCGGACAGGAAGGAGAGGCTCGAACTGCACATCTGCATTCCCCTGCTCTGCCTTGGCCGCAATCCAAAAGCTGCCGTTCAGTTGACACAATGTACCGGGGCGGTTTGCGTGCAGCTTGCAGTAATTAAATCTAATACTTATTCACACCACCAGAGCTTAGAAATTCGTAGCATACCCTGTTAAACAATAATGGGCATGCCTTGGTGGCATGGTGGCACAGTGGTTAGCGTTGCTGCCTCAGAGCGTCAGGGACCCAGGTTCAATCCTGGCCTCGGGTGACTGTCTGTGTGGAGTTTGCGCTTTCTTCCCATGTCTGCAAGGATCTCTCCCCGACCGCCCAAAGATATGCAGGGTAGGTGGATTAGCCACACTAAATTGCCCCTGAATTGGAAAAAAAGAACTGGGTACTCTAAATTTATTTTTAAAAAGATGTATTGGCCATGCTGCATTGCCCCCTTGTGTCCAGAGGTTAGCGGGGTTACGGGGGACTGGGCCTAGGTGGGATGCTCTTTCGGAGGTGCGGTGCAGACTTGATGGGCCGAATGGTCTCGTTCCGCACTGTAGGTGTCCTATGGGAATGTGCTGAATGTGATGATTCATCATAGTTTGGGGACGTCAAACTGACCTGCCGTCCTCACTTCCCAGCTCCGGTTTACGTATTTCACTGCCATATATTTTATTTGCGGCACACTGTGAAATAGGTCGAACCTAAAGGTTTTCTCCTTCTTGTTCATTGAGCCGACAGTGACTATGTTCATTGTCTGGGGTGTTGGGTAGCTTTCCGGCGGGTCCGTTGGTGGTTGCGAAGGGCAATCTGCTCCCGGATAGTTCTGCTGCAGATAGGACAGGGTACCGCGAATGACTGAGTTTTGGACAAGTTGCTGGTTTGGCATTTCCTCTGTTTGCGTTTCCTCTCTGCCTCCTTTCGAAGGAGGCAGCCCTGCTTTCGATTTGGTTGTGCCACGCACAGTTAGCTGTGTGAGTTTTTCCCAGGACTCAAAGTCCATATGGATACACCTAAGTGAAGTCTTCAGAGTGTCCTCATAGCACTTTTTGGATCACCATGAGGGCCCAGCCCAAACTTAAGCTCTCTGCAGATGACTTGCTTTGGCATCTGGCGCCCAGGAACTAACAGCTGTTCCTGGGAGACCTCGCCAGGGTGCTGTTTAGTACTGGTTTCCACAAACGTGGACCAGGCGCAATGACACCTGGGGAATTCACCCAGGCCATTGGAGACTTCTGGGTGGTCTGGGACATGACAGGGTGGCACCCTTGTCCTCCCTCTGGCACCCGGGCACCTGGCACTGACAGACTGGCAGGGACGCTGCCTGGGTGCCAGGCTGGAAGTGCCAGGGTGTCTGGGTGCCAGGTTGGCACTGCCAGGGATCAGGCCCTGGAAAGGGGGGGGGGCGGTGAGGGGGTGTTCATGGGGGCTTCTTCAAGATTGGGAGGGAGGGGGATCGGAGAAAAGGAAGGGCTGGGGGTGGAGATCAAGGAAGGCAGACAGAATGACACCCCGATCTGCAAGGAGCCTTTCCTGCTGGGTTCACCAGCAGGAAATGACTGTATTGCGGCCTCGGCAGAGAGAAACTCCACGAGGCTTACTAAAATGGCAAAGTGTCGTTGAATACTGGAGTGTTTCTTGGTGCAGCAGCCACCGAGAAACAGCCCACTAAACCCACCCAAAACTGGACATAGCATTTTTCACATTGAATTGCGCTCCAAGCGTTTGAGTTTGAAAGCAGACAAGGGTATGGATGAAGTGCTGGAAAATAGAGCTTAGAATAGATAGGTGCTTGATGGCAAGCACATGCAGGATGGGCCGAAGGGCCTCTTTCTGTGCTGTAAAGCAGTATGACTCCATGAGTTTCTTCGCCTGACAGGATTGTTGCTCATAGATTTTCAGTGTCGGCACACTTGCAGCTCTTAGTTCCCGGACTGATATTCGAATGGTCAAAGGGATTTTATTATGCTGGGACAATGGAGCCCTCCTTGACAAAGACTTGAACATAATTTATGACAAAAAACAGGCCACTCGGCCCTGTGCCTGGGATTACATAAGAGCACAAGAACTAGGAGCAGGAGTAGGCCATCTGGCCCCTCGAGCCTGCTCCGCCATTCAATGAGATCATAGAACATAGAACATAGAACATAGAACAATACAGCGCAGTACAGGCCCTTCGGCCCACGATGTTGCACCGAAACAAAAGCCATCCAACCTACACTATGCCATTATCATCCATATGTTTATCCAATAAACTTTTAAATGCCCTCAATGTTGGCGAGTTCACTACTGTAGCAGGTAGGGCATTCCACGGCCTCACTACTCTTTGCGTAAAGAACCTACCTCTGACCTCTGTCCTATATCTATTACCCCTCAGTTTAAAGTTATGTCCCCTCGTGCCAGCCATATCCATCCGCGGGAGAAGGCTCTCACTGTCCACCCTATCCAACCCCCTGATCATTTTGTATGCCTCTATTAAGTCTCCTCTTAACCTTCTTCTCTCCAACGAAAACAACCTCAAGTCCGTCAGCCTTTCCTCATAAGATTTTCCCTCCATACCAGGCAACATCCTGGTAAATCTCCTCTGCACCCGCTCCAAAGCCTCCACGTCCTTCCTATAATGCGGTGACCAGAACTGTACGCAATACTCCAAATGCGGCCGGATCAGAGTTCTGTACAGCTGCAACATGACCTCTCGACTCCGGAACTCAATCCCTCTACCAATAAAGGCCAACACTCCATAGGCCTTCTTCACAACCCTATCAACCTGGGTGGCAACTTTCAGGGATCTATGTACATGGACACCTAGATCCCTCTGCTCAGCCACACTTTCAAGAACTTTACCATTAGCCAAATATTCCGCATTCCTGTTATTCCTTCCAAAGTGAATCACCTCACACTTCTCTACATTAAACTCCATTTGCCACCTCTCAGCCCAGCTCTGCAGCTTATCTATATCCCTCTGTAACCTGCTACATCCTTCCACACTATCGACAACACCACCGACTTTAGTATCATCTGCAAATTTACTCACCCACCCTTCTGTGCCTTCCTCTAGGTCATTGATAAAAATGACAAACAGCAACGGCCCCAGAACAGATCCTTGTGGTACTCCACTTGTGACTGTACTCCATTCTGAACATTTCCCATCAACCACCACCCTCTGTCTTCTTTCAGCTAGCCAATTTCTGATCCACATCTCTAAATCACCCTCAATCCCCAGCCTCCGTATTTTTTGCAATAGCCTACCGTGGGGAACCTTATCAAACGCTTTGCTGAAATCCATATACACCACATCAACTGCTCTACCCTCGTCTACCTGTTCAGTCACCTTCTCAAAGAACTCAATAAGGTTTGTGAGGCATGACCTACCCTTCACAAAGCCATGCTGACTATCCCTGATCATATCATTCCTATCTAGATGATTATAAATCTTGTCCCTTATAATCCCCTCCAAGACTTTACCCACTACAGACGTGAGGCTCACCGGTCTATAGTTGCCAGGGTTGTCTCTGCTCCCCTTTTTGAACAAAGGGACCACATTTGCTGTCCTCCAGTCCTCTGGCACTATTCCTGTAGCCAATGATGACATAAAAATCAAAGCCAAAGGTCCAGCAATCTCTTCCCTGGCCTCCCAGAGAATCCTAGGATAAATCCCATCAGGTCCCGGGGACTTATCTATTTTCAGCCTGTCCAGAATTGCCAACACCTCTTCCCTACGTACCTCAATGCCATCTATTCTATTAGCCTGGGACTCAGCATTCTCCTCCACAACATTATCTTTTTCCTGAGTGAATACTGACGAAAAATATTCATTTAGTATCTCGCCTATCTCTTCAGACTCCACACACAATTTCCCATCCCTGTCCTTGACTGGTCCTACTCTTTCCCTAGTCATTCGCTTATTCCTGACATACCTATAGAAAGCTTTTGGGTTTTCCTTGATCCTTCCTGCCAAATACTTCTCATGTCCCCTCCTTGCTCGTCTTAGCTCTCTCTTTAGATCCTTCCTCGCTACCTTGTAACTATCCATCGCCCCAACCGAAACTTCACACTTCATCTTCACATAGGCCTCCTTCTTCCTCTTAACAAGAGATTCCACTTCCCTGGTAAACCACGGTTCCCTCGCTCGACGCCTTCCTCCCTGTCTGACCGGTACATACTTATCAAGAACACGCAGTAGCTGATCCTTGAACAAGCCCCACTTATCCAGTGTGCCCAACACTTGCAGCCTACTTCTCCACCTTATCCACCCCAAGTCACGTCTAATGGCATCATAATTGCCCTTCCCCCAGCTATAACTCTTGCCCTGCGGTGTATACTTATCCCTTTCCATCATTAACGTAAACGTCACCGAATTGTGGTCACTGTCCCCAAAGTGCTCTCCTACCTCCAAATCCAACACCTGGCCTGGTTCATTACCCAAAACCAAATCCAACGTGGCCTCGCCTCTTGTTGGCCTGTCAACATATTGTTTCAGGAAACCCTCCTGCACACACTGTACAAAAAACGACCCATCTATTGTACTCGAACTATATCTTTTCCATTCAATATTTGGAAAGTTAAAGTCTCCCATAATAACTACCCTGTTACTTTCGCTCATATCCAGAATCATCTTCGCCATCCTTTCCTCTACATCCCTAGAACTATTAGGAGGCCTATAAAAAACTCCCAACAGGGTGACCTCTCCTTTCCTGTTTCTAACTTCAGCCAATACTACCTCGGAAGAAGAGTCCCCATCTAGCATCCTCTCCGCCACCGTAATACTGCTCTTGACTAGCAGCGCCACACCTCCCCCTCTTTTGCCTCCTTCTCTGAGCTTACTAAAACACCTAAACCCCGGAACCTGCAACATCCATTCCTGTCCCTGCTCTATCCATGTCTCCGAAATGGCCACAACATCGAAGTCCCAGGTACCAACCCACGCTGCCAGTTCCCCTACCTTGTTTCGTATACTCCTGGCATTGAAGTAGACACACTTCAAACCACCTACCTGAACGCTGGCCCCCTCCTGCGATGTCAAATCTGTGCTCCTGACCTCTATACTCTCATTCTCCCTTACCCTAAAACTACAATCCAGGTTCCCATGCCCTGGCTGATCTTTTGTGGACTCAGCTCCACTTTCCAGCCGAACACCATAACCCTTAATCCCTTTATTCTTCAAAAAACTATCTATCTTTATCTTAAAAGCATTTAATGAAGGAGCCTCAACTGCTTCACTGGGCAAGGAATTCCATAGATTCACAACCCTTTGGGTGAAGAGGTTCCTCCTAAACTCAGTCCTAAATCTACTACCCCTTATTTTGAGGCTATGCCCCCTAGTTCTGCTTTCACCCGCCAGTGGAAACAACCTGCCCGCATCTATCCTATCTATTCCCTTCATAATTTTATACATTTCTATAAGATCCCCCCTCATCCTTCTAAATTCCAATGAGTACAGCCCCAGTCTACTCAACCTCTCCTCGTAACCCAACCCCTTCAGCTCTGGGAGTAACCTAGCGAATCTCCTCTGCACACCCTCCAGCGCCAGTACGTCCTTTCTCAGGTAAGGAGATCAAAACTGAACACAATATTCCAGGTGCAGCCTCACTAACACCTTATACAATTGCAGCATAACCTCCCTAGTCTTAAACTCCATCCCTCTAGCAATGAAGGACAACATTCCATTTGCCTTCTTAATCACCTGTTGCACCTGTAAACCAACTTTTTGCGACTCATGCACTAGCACACCCAGGTCTCTGCACAGCAGCATGTTTTAATATTTTATAATTTAAATAATAATCCCTTTTGTTGTTATTCCTACCAAAATGGATAACCTCACATTTGTCAATATTGTATTCCATCTGCCAGACCCTAGCCCATTCACTTAACCTATCCAAATCCCTCTGCAGGCTTCCAGTATCCTCTGCACTTTTTGCTTTACCACTCATCTTAGTGTCGTCTGCAAACTTGGACACATTGCCCTTGGTCCCCAACTCCAAATCATCTATGTAAATTGTTAACAGTTGTGGGCCCAGCACTGATCCCCGAGGGACAACACTAGCTACTGATTGCCAACCAGAGAAACACCCATTAATCCCCACTCTTTGCTTTCTATTAATTAACCAATCTTCTATCCATGCTACTACTTTACCCTTAATGCCATGCATCTTTATCTTATGCAGCAACCTTTTGTGTGGCACCTTGTCAAAGGCTTTCTGGAAATCCAGATATACCACATCCATTGGCTCCCCGTTATCTCCCGCACTGGTAATGTCCTCAAAAAATTCCACTAAATTAGTTAGGCACGACCTGCCCTTTATGAACCCATGCTGCGTCTGCCCAATGGGACGATTTCCATCCAGGTGCCTCGCTATTTCTTCCTTGATGATAGATTCCAGCATCTTCCCTACTACCGAAGTTAAGCTCACTGGCCTATAATTACCCGCTTTCTGCCGACCTCCTTTTTTAAACAGTGGTGTCACGTTTGCTAATTTCCAATCCGCCGGGACCACCCCAGAGTCTAGTGAATTTTGGTAAATTATCACTAGTGCATTTGCAATTTCCCTAGCCATCTCTTTTAGCACTCTGGGATGCATTCCATCAGGGTTAGGAGACTTGTCTACCTTTAGCCCCATTAGCTTGCCCATCACTACCTCCTTAGTGATAACAATCATCTCAAGGTCCTCACCTGCCATAGCCTCATTTCTATCAGTCACTGGCATGTTATTTGTGTCTTCCACTGTGAAAACCGACCCAAAAAACCTGTTCAGTTCCTCAGCCATTTCCTCATCTCCCATTATTAAATCTCCCTTCTCATCGTCTAAAGGACCAATATTTACCTTAGCCACTCTTTTTTGTTTTATATATTTGTAGAAACTTTTAGTATCTGTTTTTATATTCTGAGCAAGTTTACTCTCATAATCTATCTTACTCTTCTTTATAGCTTTTTTAGTAGCTTTCTGTTGCCCCCGAAAGATTTCCCAGTCCTCTAGTCTCCCACTAATCTTTGCCACTTTGTATGCTTTTTCCTTCAATTTGATACTCTCCCTTATTTCCTTAGATAGCCACGGTCGATTTTCCCTCTTTCTACCGTCCTTCCTTTTTGTTGGTATAAACCTTTGCTGAGCACTGTGAAAAATCGCTTGGAAGGTTCTCCACTGTTCCTCAACTGTTTCACCATAAAGTCTTTGCTCCCAGTCTACCTTAGCTAGTTCTTCTCTCATCCCATTGTAATCTCCTTTGTTTAAGCACAAAACATTAGTGTTTGATTTTACCTTCTCACCCTCCATCTGTATTTTTAATTCCACCATATTGTGATCGCTCCTTCCGAGAGGATCCCTAACTATGAGATCATTAATCAATCCTGTCTCATTACACAGGACCAGATCTAGGACCGCTTGTTCCCTCGTAGGTTCCATTACATACTGCGCATGCGCGCATTGGCGCCGGTCCCACTGCGCATGCGCAGACCCGCAGCACCCATCTGACACCGGGTATCGGCAGCTGGAGCGGCGTCGGTCGCTCCAGTGCCATGCTGTCACCCTGTAGGGGTCAGAATCTCTGCTCCTGAGGCCATGTTGACGCGGTCGAGGAACGCGACGGCGTTTACGACGGCGTCAACACTTAGCCTCAGGATCAGAGAATCCCGCTCTGAGTCTTTTTTCAATTGGCGGGTAGTGACTAGTGGGGTACCACAGGGATCTGTGCTAGGACCCCAACTGTTCACATTATATATTAAAGATTTGGACGAGGGAACTAACTATTATCCCCAAAATTTGCAGATGATACAAAGTTGGGTGGGAGGGTGAGCTGTGAGGAGGATGCAGAGATGCTTCAGCGAGATTTGGACAGGCTGAGTGAGTGGGCGTATGCATGGCAGATGCAGTATAATGTGGATAAATTTGACGTTATCCGCTTCAGACGCAAAAATAGGAAGGCAGATTAATATTTGAATGGGTGTAAATTGAGAGAAGTGGATTATCAGCGAGACTTTAAGTCCTTGTGCATCAGTCACTGAAAATAAGCGCGCAGATACAGCAGGCGGTAAAGAAGGCAAATGGTGTGTTGGCCTTCATAGCGAGAGGTTCTGAGTATAGGAATAGAGATGTTTTACTGCAATTGTATACGGTATTGGTGAGGCCACACCTGGAGTACTGTGAGCAGTTTTAATGTCCTTATCTGAGGAAGGATGTTCTTGCTGTGCAGGGAGTGCAGCGAAGATTTCCAAGGCTGATTCCTGGGATGGCAGAGAGGGGATCTCATAGCAATGTATAAAATTCTAACAGAATTCAACAGGGTAGATTCAGAAAGAATGTTCCCGTTGGTGGGGGAGTCCAGAACTAGGGGTTCATAGTTTGAGGATAAGGGGGAAATCTTTTAGGACTGAGGCGAGGAGAGATTTCTTCACCCAGAGAGTGGTGAATCTGTGCAATTCACTACCACAGAAAGTAGTTGAGGCCAAAACGTTGTGTAATTTCAAGCTGGAATTAGATATAGCTCTTGGGGGTAAAGGGACCAAGGGATATGGGGGGGGGGAGGTGGGATCAGGGTATTGAACTTGATGATCAGCCATGATCATAATGAATGGCAGAGCAGGCTCGAAGGGCCGAATGGCCTCCTCCTGCTTCTATTTTCTATGTGATTGGTCTATGCTGGTCTTATGTTCCACATGAGCCTCCTCCATTCCCTCTTCATCTAACCCCACCGGGATATTCTTCAATTCCTTGCTAGCTTCCCATTAAATGCATCAATGCTGTTCACCTTGACTATTCCTTGCGGGAGTGACTCTTAATCACTGGCCCTCCTGTCTGATTACACCCCTTCTCTCTCGCTCTGTCTGGGATATTTTCTCTTTCGAATGCTGGGGTGCGGTCTGGGGTCCTAGGAAAGCAGTGGAGAATTTCCTGATCCCGCAGTGGGAATGTGTTATAACCTGCCTGCATACCACTGGCTGGGGACTAATGGCAATCCCACAATCCTTTGGGAGTGTGTGCTTCCCCAATGAGGGGTGCGGAGAAATCATTAGCAGATTCCCTGCATAAATAAAGCTGGCCAGTTTGGAACCAGCGAGAGGAGAGTGAGCAGCAAGGGAAGTTACTGCTGTTGTATATATATGTTATTGTAAATAAATGTTATTTCTTTCTATCCTTCAACTCGTGCTGGATTCTTCGTGGCCCTCACAAAGCTGGCGACGAGGGTTAAAGTGAATAGCTGTCTACACTGCTGAAGCCACCTCCCTGGATTTTTGTTGGATACAGGTTGGAAGTAGTTTTTTGTTACACCATGCCTCTGAAAGGACGTTTGGATGTTTTTGATGCTGCGCTGGAAAGCTGGAACCAGTACGCACAACGGATGCGTTACTATTTCCGGGCAAACAATATCACTGAAAACGAGCGGCAGGTGGTCATATTGCTCACCGCCTGCAGCCTGCATACGTTTGGAGTGATTAGGAGCCTTACATACCCAGCTGCGCCGGACACCAAAACGTTTGATGAACTTGTGAACTTAGTGGGGCAACATTTTAACCCAACCCTGTCCACGATAGTCCAGCGTTACCGGTTTAATACCGCTGAGAGGACCCCTGGAGAATCCCTTGCCGAGTTTCTATCCAGGCTACGCAGGATCGCGGAGTACTGTGACTATGGTGAGACCTTGTCAGAAATGTTACGCGACCGTTTGGTTTGCGGTATTAACAATGCGGCCACCCAGAGAAAGTTGTTAGCTTAGCCATCATTGACTTTTCTTTTTTTTTAAATAATATTTTATTGAAAATTTTTGGTCAACCAACACAGTACATTGTGCATCCTTTACACAACATTATAACAATACAGATAGTTTCATGGTTTCATAGTTTCATAGAATTTACAGTGCAGAAGGAGGCCATTCGGCCCATCGAGTCTGCACCGGCTCCTGGAAAGAGCATCATACCCAAGGTCAACACCTCCACCCTAACCCCATAACCCAGTAACCCCACCCAACACTAAGGGCAATTTTGAACACTAAGGGCAATTTATCATGGCCAATCCACCTAACCCGCACATCTTTGGACTGTGGGAGGAAACCGGAGCACCCGGAGGAAACCCACGCACACACGGGGAGGATGTGCAGACTCCGCACAGACAGTGACCCAAGCCGGAATCGAACCTGGGACCCTGGAGCTGTGAAGCAATTGTGCTATCCACAAGGCTACCGTACTGCCCGTAATTACCTTTTTTATTTAAACAAGAACAAAAGAAAACAACAACAAATAAATAAATATTAAATAACAAAAAATAAAAACTAGCCCTAATTGGCAACTGCCTTGTCTCAGGCCACACGCCCCCCCCACCCCCACCCCCCACCCCCCACCCCCCAAGTCCTGGGCTGCTGCTGCTGCCTTCTTTGTTCTCCCCTATATATCTTTCCGCAAGATATTCGACGAACGGTTGCCACCGCCTAGTAAACCCCTGAACCGACCCCCTTAGGACGAACTTAATCCGCTCTAACTTTATGAACCCCGCCATATCATTTATCCAGGTCTCCACCCCCGGGGGCTTGGCTTCTTTCCACATTAGCAATATTCTGCGCCGGGCTACTAGGGACACAAAGGCCAAAACATCGGCCTCTTTCGCCTCCTGCACTCCCGGCTCTTGTGCAACCCCAAATATAGCCAACCCCCAGCTTGGTTCGACCCGGACTCCTACTACTTTCGAAAGCACCTTTGTCACCCCCATCCAAAACCTCCTGTAGTGCCGGGCATGACCAAAACATATTGGTATGATTCGCTGGGCTTCTCGAGCACCTCGCACACCTATCCTCCACCCCAAAAAATTTACTGAGCCGTGTTCCAGTCATATGTGCCCTGTGTAATACCTTAAACTGAATCAGGCTTAGCCTGGCGCACGAGGACGACGAGTTTACCCTGTTTAGGGCATCTGCCCACATCCCCTCCTCAATCTCCTCCCCTAGCTCTTCTTCCCATTTCCCTTTTAGTTCGTCCATCATAGTCTCCCCTTCGTCTCTCATTTCCCTATATATATCCGACACCTTACCGTCCCCCACCCATTTCTTTGAGATGACTCTGTCCTGCACCTCTTGTGTCGGGAGCTGCGGGAATTCCCTCACCTGCTGCCTCGCAAAAGCCCTCAATTGCATATACCTGAATGCATTCCCTTGGGGCAACCCATATTTCTCGGTCAGCGCTCCCAGACTCGCAAACTTCCCATCCACAAATAGATCTTTCAATTGCGTTATACCTGCTCTTTGCCACATTCCATATCCCCCATCCATTCCCCCCGGGGCAAACCTATGGTTGTTTCTTATCGGGGACCCCCCCAGTGCTCCGGTATTTCCCCTATGTCGTCTCCACTGTCCCCAAATCTTCAGTGTAGCTACCACCACCGGACTCGTGGTATAGTTCCTTGGTGAGAACGGCAATGGGGCTGTCACCATAGCCTGCAGGCTGGTCCCCCTACAGGACGCCCTCTCTAATCTCTTCCACGCCGCTCCTTCCTCCTCTCCCATCCACTTACTCACCATTGAAATATTAGCGGCCCAATAATACTCACTTAGGCTCGGTAGTGCCAGCCCCCCCCTATCCCTACTACGCTGTAAGAATCCCTTCCTCACTCTCGGAGTCTTCCCGGCCCAAACAAAACCCATAATACTCTTTTCTATCCTTTTGAAAAAAGCCTTCGTGATCACCACCGGGAGACACTGAAACACAAAAAGGAATCTCGGGAGGACCACCATCTTAACTGCCTGCACCCTCCCTGCCATTGACAATGCTACCATGTCCCATCTCTTGAAATCGTCCTCCATCTGTTCCACCAACCGCGTCAAATTTAGCCTGTGCAATGTGCCCCAATTCTTAGCTATCTGGATCCCCAGGTAACGAAAGTCTCTTGTTACCTTCCTCAACGGTAGGTCTTCTATTTCTCTACTCTGCTCCCCTGGATGCACCACAAACAGCTCACTCTTTCCCATGTTCAATTTATACCCTGAAAAATCCCCAAACTCCCCAAGTATCCGCATTATTTCTGGCATCCCCTCCGCTGGATCCGCCACATATAGTAGCAGATCATCCGCATATAAAGATACCCGGTGTTCTTCTCCTCCCCTAAGTATTCCCCTCCATCCCTTGGAACCTCTCAGCGCTATCGCCAGGGGCTCAATCGCCAGTGCAAACAGTAATGGGGACAGAGGACATCCCTGCCTTGTCCCTCTATGGAGCCGAAAATATGCCGATCCCCGTCCATTCGTGACCACACTCGCCACTGGGGCCCTATACAACAGCTGCACCCATCTAACATACCCCTCTCCGAACCCAAATCTCCTCAACACCTCCCACAGATAATCCCACTCCACTCTATCAAATGCTTTCTCGGCATCCATCGCCACTACTATCTCCGTTTCACCCTCTGGTGGGGCCATCATCATTACCCCTAACAACCTCCGTATGTTCGTGTTCAGCTGTCTCCCCTTCACAAACCCAGTTTGGTCCTCATGAACCACCCCCGGGACACATTCCTCTATTCTCATTGCCATTACCTTGGCCAAGACCTTGGCATCTACATTGAGGAGGGAGATTGGTCTGTAGGACCCGCATTGTAGCGGATCCTTTTCCTTCTTTAAAAGAAGCGATATCGTTGCTTCTGACATAGTCGGGGGCAGTTGTCCCCTTTCCTTTGCCTCGTTGAAGGTCCTCGTCAGTAGCGGGGCGAGCAAGTCCAAATATTTTCTGTAAAATTCAACTGGGAATCCGTCCGGTCCCGGGGCCTTTCCCGTCTGCATGTTCCTAATTCCTTTCACCACTTCTTCTACCGTGATCTGTGCTCCCAATCCCATCCTTTCCTGCTCTTCCACCTTGGGAATTTCCAGCCGATCCAAAAACTCCATCATTCTCTCCCTCCCATCCGGGGGTTGAGCTTCATACAATTTTTTATAAAATGTCTTAAACACTTCATTCACTCTCTCCGCTCCCCGCTCCGTCTCTCCATCTTCGTCTCTCACCCCCCCTATTTCCCTCGCTGCTCCCCTTTTCCTCAATTGGTGTGCCAGCAATCTGCTCGCCTTCTCTCCATATTCATACTGTACACCCTGCGCCTTCCTCCATTGTGCCTCTGCAGTGCCTGTGGTCAGCAAGTCAAATTCCACATGCAGCCTTTGCCTTTCCCTATACAGTCCCTCCTCCGGTGCTTCCGCATACTGTCTGTCCACCCTCAAAAGTTCTTGCAACAACCGCTCCCGTTCCTTACTCTCCTGCTTCCCTTTATGTGTCCTTATTGATATCAGCTCCCCCCTAACCACCGCCTTCAACGCCTCCCAGACCACTCCCACCTGAACCTCCCCATTGTCATTGAGTTCCAAGTACTTTTCAATGCATCCCCTCACCCTTAAGCACACCCCCTCATCCGCCATTAGTCCCATATCCATTCTCCAGGGTGGACGCCCTCTTGTTTCCTCCCCTATCTCCAAGTCTACCCAGTGTGGGGCATGATCCGAAATGGCTATAGCCGTATATTCCGTTCCCCTCACCCTCGGGATCAATGCCCTACCCAACACAAAAAAGTCTATGCGTGAATAGACTTTATGGACATAGGAGAAAAACGAGAACTCCTTACTCCTAGGTCTACTGAATCTCCACGGGTCCACCCCTCCCATCTGCTCCATAAAATCCTTAAGCACCTTGGCTGCTGCCGGCCTCCTACCAGTCCTGGACTTTGACCTATCCAGCCTTGGTTCCAACACCGTGTTGAAGTCTCCCCCCATTATCAGCTTTCCGGTCTCTAGGTCTGGGATGCATCCTAGCATTCGCCTCATAAAATTGGCATCGTCCCAATTCGGGGCATACACGTTTACCAACACCACCATCTCTCCCTGTAATTTGCCACTCACCATCACGTATCTGCCCCCGTTATCCGCCACTATAGTCTTTGCCTCGAACATTACCCGCTTCCCCACTAATATAGCCACCCCCCTGTTTTTCGCATCCAGCCCCGAATGGAACACCTGCCCTACCCATCCTTTGCGCAACCTAACCTGATCTATCAGTTTCAGGTGCGTTTCCTGTAACATGACCACATCTGCTTTAAGTTTCTTAAGGTGTGCGAGTACTCGTGCCCTCTTTATCGGCCCGTTAAGCCCCCTCACGTTCCACGTGATCAGCCGAGTTGGGGGGCTTCCCACCCCCCCCCCCCCCCTGCCGGTTAGCCATCATCTTTTTCCAGCTTCTCGCCCAGTTCCCATGCGGCTGTATTTCTCCCAGACGGTGCCCCCCCGCCCATCCTTTCCCGCACCCACTCCCCCCTTTCCCCAGCAGCAGCAACCCAGTAATTCCCCCCTCCCCCCCCCCCCGCTAGACCCCCCGCTAGCGTAATTACTCCCCCCATGTTGCTCCCAGAAGTCAGCAAACTCTGGCTGACCTCGGCTTCCCCCCGTGATCACGGCTCGCCCCGTGCGGCGCCCCCTCCTTCCTGCTTCTCTATTCCCGCCATAATTATCATAGCGCGGGAACCAAGCCCGCGCCTCTCCCTCGGCCCCGCCTCCCATGGCCAACGCCCCATCTCCTCTCCCTCCCCACCTCCCCCCATCACCACCTGTGGGAGAAAGAAAAGTTACCATACCGCAGGATTAATCATACAATCCCTCTTCGCCCCCCCCCCCCCCCCCCACTCGTCCCACCACCTTGTCCAAACGTTCATTTTCGTAGTCCAATCATTCCAATTTTTCTTCTACAATAAAAGTCCACGCTTCATCCGCCGTCTCAAAGTAGTGGTGCCTCCCTTGATATGTGACCCACAGTCTTGCCGGTTGCAGCATTCCAAACTTTATCTTTTTTTTGTGAAGTACCGCTTTGGCCCGATTAAAGCTCGCCCTCCTTCTCGCCACCTCCGCACTCCAATCTTGATAGACGCGGATCACCGCGTTCTCCCATTTACTACACCGAGTTTTCTTCGCCCATCTAAGGACCATTTCTCTATCCTTAAAACGGAGAAATCTCACCACTATGGCTCTGGGAGCTTCTCCTGCTCTCGGTCCTCGCACCATAACTCGGTATGCTCCCTCCACCTCCAACGGACCCGTCGGGGCCTCCACTCCCATTAACGAGTGCAGCATCGTGCTCACATATGCCCCGACGTCCGCCCCCTCCACACCTTCAGGAAGGCCAAGAATCCTCAAGTTGTTCCTCCTTGCGTTATTTTCCAGTGCCTCCAACCTCTCCACAGATCGTTTCTGGTGTGCCTCCTGTATCTCCGACTTCACCACCAGGCCCTGTATGTCGTTTTCATTCTCTGCTGCTTTCGCCTTCACGACCCGAAGCTCCTGCTCCTGGGTCTTTTGTTCCTCTTTCAGCCCTTCAATCACCTGTAATATCGGGGCCAACAACTCTTTCTTCATTTCCTTTTTTATCTCCTCCACGCAGCGTTTCAAAAACTCTTGTTGTTCAGGGCCCCATATGAAACTGCCACCTTCCGACGCCATCTTGGTTTCTGCTTGCCTTCCTTGCCGTTGTTCCAAAGGATCCGCTGCAATCCGGCCACTTTCCTCTCCTTTTTCCATCCTTGTCCAGGGGGAACACCCTTCTGGTTTACCGCACGGTGTTTTCAGCCGTTAAAATTGCCGTTGGGGCTCCTATCAAGAGCCCAAAAGTCCGTTTCACAGGGAGCTGCCGAAACGTGCGACTCAGCTGGTCATCGCCGCACCCGGAAGTCCCCATCATTGACTTTTCAACAGGCCATTCAAATAGTATTGTCCCGAGAGAGCGCAGAACAGGGAGGGCAGGAGCTACAGGGAATGGAGGTGCATGCCTTGGGGCGCAACCCCTTCCATCCAAAAGCATCCCCCCACACCCCTGCGGTACCTTGGATCGACGCCAGTGCCCGTCAGACATTCCTCCCCGAAGGGAGCCTTCTCCAGAACCAATGGATGAGGAGCCATGTCCATGTCAGACTTGTGGGCGCCGACCCCGTTAGCGGACGCCGGTCTGGGGGGCACCTGAGGCGCCGTCGTTCCGACAGAAACTGGGGCCAGCCCAGGGGCCGTACCTTCCATGTGGATGAACCTGCGGCGACTACTCCTGAGGACGTGGAGACGGAGGACGACTGCCTGCAGCTGCATTGTGTGGCAGCTCCCCTTGTGGCCCCCATTAAGGTGACAGTACGGGTCAATGGTCACCCGCTTGAGATGGAGTTGGACACTGGCGCAGCGGTCTCCGTGATCGCCCAGAGGATATTCAACCGCATCAAGCAGGGTATACAGACCCTTACATTAACCGACACACAGGCCAGGTTGGCCACCTACACGAGGGAACCATTGGAAGTTGCAGGAACTACGATCACCCCTGTTGTTTATGGACGCCAGGAGGGGCGTTTCCCACTTATCGTGGTGCGCGGCCACGGGCCAAGCCTGTTGGGTCGGGACTGGTTGCGCCATTTGCGGCTGCAGTGGCAGCACATCCTCCAAACAGTTTCTGGAGGGTTGACTGAGGTGCTAGGACGGTACCCAGATGTATTCCAGCCTGGTTTGGGGAAAATAAAAGGGGCCGTAGCCTGTATCCAAGTCAAACCAGGAGCACGCCGCGCTATTTCTGGGCCTTACGCCTTGCTCGAGAAGGTAGAAGGGGAGCTCACTCGTTTGGAGACATTGGGTATTATCAGGCCCGTCCGTTTCGCTGACTGGGCAGCGCCAATTGTACCTGTAATGAAGCCAGATGCCACAGTTCGCTTGTGCTGCGACTATAAACTTACAGTGAATACGGCTGCCCGGCTCGACCGATATCCAATGCCTCGCATAGAGGATCTCTACGCGAAGCTTGCAGGCTGACTCTCATTCACGAAATTAGATTTGAGTCACGACTACCTACAGTTGGAGCTAGACTCTGCCTCCCGGCCATATGTAACGATTAATACACACTGGGCCTGTATGAATATACACGGTTGCCCTTTGGGGTATCCTCTGCCTGCGCTATTTTTCAACGCGTCATGGAGGACATTTTGAGAGGTTTACTGCGTGTCGCTGGCTACTTAGAAGACGTTTTGATTACAGGGACGTTGGAGCAAGAACATTTGGAAAATTTTGAGGCTGTCCTTAGACGCTTTTCAGAGGCTGGAGTCCGTTCACGTCGCACAAAGTGCGTCTTTCAGGCGAAGGAAGTAGTCTACCTGGGTTATCGGGTGGACCGCAAAGGTTTGCACCCCGTCGCAGAGAAGGTGCGCGCAATTCAGCAGGCCCCCGCCCCGACTGACACTTCGCATCTTTGTTCTTTTCTCGGCCTCGTAAACTATTACGGGAAGTTCCTCCCCAATCTGGCAACTATGCTTGCCCCGTTGCACCTTCTGCTAAAGAAGAATCACACCTGGTTTGGGGTCAGCCGCAAGAAACCACTTTCCGGCGGGTAAAACAACAATTGTCATCGTCTGGGTTATTAACCCACTATGATCCTGGAACGCCTTTGCTCATCCACGATAAGTGGGAAACGGGCAGCATGGTAGCATGGTGGTTAGCACAATTGCTTCACAGCTCCAGGTTCCCAGGTTCAATTCCGGCTTGGGTCACTGTCTGTGTGGAGTCGCACATCCTCCCTGTGTGTGCGTGGGTTTCCTCTGGGTGCTCCGGTTTCCTCCCACAGCCCAAAGATGTGCAGGTTAGGTGGATTGGCCATGATAAATTGCCCTTAGTGTCCAAAATTGCCCTTAGTGTTGGATGGGGTTACTGGATTATGGGGATAGGGTGGAGGTGTTGACCTTGGGTGGGGTGCTCTTTCCAAGAGCCGGTGCAGACTCGGTGGGCCGAATGGCCTCCTTCTGCACTGTAAATTCTATGATAATCTATGATAATCACATGTGATGCATCCCCATCTGGTATTGGGGCCGTCCTGTCCCACAAGATGGAGAACGGGGCCGAGTGGCCGATAGCTTTCGCCTCCCGCACATTGACTGCAGCGGAAAAGAAGTACGCGCAGATCGAGGAGGAGGGCCTGGCAGTGGTCTTTGCGGTGAAACGTTTCAACCAGTACGTGTATGGCCGCCACTTCACTATCGTGACTGATCATAAGCCTCTGCTGGGACATTTTAGAGAGGATAAGGCCATTGCTTCCGCACGGATCCAGCGCTGGGCTTTCTTGCTCGCTGCCTACGAGTATTCTCTGCAGCACACACTAGGAACCCAGATAGCGAATGCCGACACACTGAGCCGATTGCCTTTATCGACTGGCCCCATGTCGACCCCCACGACCGATGAGGTGTTGCAATCCTAAATTTTATGGACGCCTTGCCTGTCATGGCATCACAGATCCGTGAGTGGACCCAGACGGAGCCAGTCCTGTCAAAGGTTCGGCACATAGTCCTGTATGGTGGGCAGCATAGACAGCTCCCAGGAGAGTTGCGGGCATTTTCCTCCAAGCTGTCAGAATTTAGCGTGGAAGATGATATCCTCTTGTGGGGGACACGTGTGATTGTCCTGGAAAAAGGACAGGAGCTGATACTAAGGGACTTGCACAATGGGCATCCCGGTGTGACCAAAATGAAAATGTTGGCCCGGAGTTATGTCTGGTGGCCAGGCCTCGACACCGACATTGAGAAGGTGGCCCAAAACTGCTCCATTTGCCAGGAGCATCAGACGCTTCCGCCGGCCGCGCCCCTACCTCACTGGGAATGGCCAAGGCAGCCTTGGGCGCACTTGCATGCGGATTTCGCCGACTCTTTTCAAGGATCCATGTTCCTTCTATTAATCGATGCCCAGTCTAAATTGTTAGAGGTGCATAAGATGGTAGGCACAACATCCTGCGCAACAATTGAGAAGGTGCGTTTGTCTTTCAGTACGCATGGCCTCCCCGAGGTGCTGGTCACGGACAACGGCAGTTTGCAAAGTTCATGAAGATGAACGGCATACGCCATATCCACACCGCCCCATACCACCCGGCTTCAAATGGGTTGGCGGAGCGCGCAGTGCTGACATTCAAACGAGGCCTAAAGAAGCAGTCTTCCGGGTCGATGGACACGAGACTGGCTCGTTTTTTATTTTCATAGAGGACCACCCCCCATGCGGTGACTGGGGTAGCTCCTGCGGAACTCCTAATGGGCCGGAGACGTCACACCCGCCTTAGCATGGTTTTCCCGGACATTGGCGCAAAAGTACGCCGCACACACGAACGGCAGGGACATGGTTTTTCTTGGCATCGGCCAATTCGGCAGTTTGCGCCCGGTGACCCAGTGTTCGTTCGGAATTTTGCTGGTGGTGCCCAGTGGGTCCCTGGCGTAATCTTTCGACAAACGGGCCCTATCTCTTACCAGGTGCAAGCCCATGGTCGGCTCCAGCACAAGCATGTAGACCACGTTCGGTCCAGAAGACCATCCCTTCCAAACATCGCACTGGACGAAATATTCACCACCACAAATAGCCTTGAAACGAAACATCCCGAGGCCTTGTTCATTGTCCTCAGGCCCACGGGCCGTGGGTGTACAACCGTTACGCTGTTCATCACGGAAGCGCCGGTCTCCGTCTCGTTACACGCCGCCCGATCCAGCGCCTCGTGCAAATGGTGTCCGGCCTGCAGCAAAACGAGTCCGCGCCCTCGTTCGCCAGGGTCTTCGGTGGATTTCTTGTACTTTGGGGGGGAGGGATGTTATAACCTGGCAGCTTACCACTGGCTGGGGACTAATGACAATCCCACAATCCTTTGGGAGTATGAGCTTCCCCAATGAGGGGGGCGGAGAAATCATTAGCAGATTCCCTGCATAAATAAAAGCTGGCCAGTTTGGAACCGGCTAGAGGAGAGTGAGCAGCAAGGGAGGTTGCTGCTGCTGCTGTTGTGTATATATATATGTTATTGTAAATAAATGTTATTTCTTTCGATCCTTCAACTCGTGCTGGATTCTTCGTGGCCCTCACAAAAGAATGTTTCAATATCAGGAGGTGGGAGACTTCCTATTATCCCTTTGATGCATCGGGTGTACAAAGTGGGACCCAGGGATCAGCAAGGATTTCCGGCTTATCAGGAATGTCACGGTGCACATAGGCAGCAGTGCTAAGACATGGAGTGATTCACTTAAGAAAAAGACTTGCATTTACATGGCACCTGTCCCAATCTCATAGACGGATTTTTAATCAGCAGGGGAGCCAAGGGTTATGGGGATATGACGGGAAAGTGGAGTTGCGGGTTATCACATCAGGTCAGCCATGATATCATTGAATGGCAGAGTAGACTTGATGGGCCGAATGGCCCACTTCTGCTCCTATGTCTTATGGTCTCAAAGAGCTTCATAGCCAATGAAAGACCAGAGGTGGTGGGCAGAAGTTTTTAAAACTCTGCTTAAAATCACTTACAGGCCTTACACGGTGCAGCTCGCTGTGAGGTAGGGATGGAGTTCTGGGATCACTGGTACAGTATAAAGGATTAACAAATGGGGTACGCTGATGAATCATGTGGATGATGATGTAGCTCTGACACCTTGCAGCCAGTCAGATTCTCTCTGTCTAACTCTTTCTAGAGAGAGATTGGAATCATGCCGAATGTGGAAAAGTGTGAGGTTATGCACTTTGGTCGGACGAATGGCGGCATAACACTATTTTCGAAATGGGAAAAAGCTTAGGAAATCAGAAGCACAAAAGAACTTAGGAGTCCTAGTTCAAGATTCTCTTAAGGTTAACGGGCAGGTTCAGTCGGCAGTTAGGAAGGCAAATGTAATGTTAGCATTTAATTCGAGAGGGCTACAATACAAGAGCAGGGATGTACTTCTGAGGCTATATAAGGCTCTGGGCAGACCCCATTTGGAGTATTGTGGGCAGTTTGGTGCCCATATCGGAGGAAGGATGTGCTGACCTTGGGAAAGGGTCCAGAGGAGGTTCACATGAATGATCCCTGGAACGAACAGCTTGTCATATGAGGAGCGGTTGAGGACTCTGGGTCTGTACTCGTTGGAGTTCAGAAGGATGAGGGGGGATCTTATTCAAAGTTATAGGATACTGAGAGGCCTGGATAAAGTGGAGATGGAGAGGATGTTTCCACTTGTAGGAAAAACTAGAACCTGATGGCACAATCTCAGGCTGAAGGGACGATCCTTTAAAACAGAGATGAGGAGGAATTTCTTCAGCCAGAGGGTGATGAATCTGTGGAACTCTTTGCTGCAGAAGGCTGTGGAGGCCAAATCACTGAGCGTCTTTAAGACAAGAGATAGATAGGTTCTTGGTTAATAAGGGGATCAGGGGTTGCGGGGAGAAGGCAGCAGAATGGGGATAAGAAACATATCAATCATGACTGAATGGTGGAACAGACCCAATTGATGAATTCTGCTCCTATGTCTTATGGTCTAAGAGCTATGGGTGTACCCTGTGACTGGTTTTGAAGTAGCACCAATAAACAGGTGTTCAGCAGATACCAGAATATGTCTGCAGTCGATCTCAGAATCTCGTCCCAAGACTGAAGGACCCGATCTCACAGCACAGTGGCAGCTCAGAACAACTAGCAGGCCTCCCATCCCATGGCAGCCCTGTGTATGAAGGGAAATTCATTCTAACTGCAACATGTTAGAGTGTGTTACAATTAGTCCTCTTCAAAAGTAGGGTGGTCTGCGCCAGACAGGAGAGCGCCCACGGCAACTATTCAAATGACAGACTGGGTTTGTGATGCGCTTTGTCCTCTTACAAAAGGCAGTGTCAGGTCAGTGCTTGTGCAGAGAGGGATGAAAGGGGGTATCGGCAGCAAGAGCAGGGGGGGGGGCTGTCAATGGGCTTTCCCTTCTCAATGCCAAAGTCCTTCAATCAGGCATTGAGTGCATTTGATCAGGATCCCACCCCCACCCCTGCCTGCCCCCATCCCCCGCCCACAACACGAGGTGACAAGCTCGCTGCACAGGTTTTACATGTTGTGCCCAAAAGGGTGGCAGCCCCATGTGTAGCTGGGTTAATACCAGTGCTGGTGGCAAGAGGCCTCAAGTGCCAACCTAAGGGCCTCAATTGCGATGGGGGGGTGGTGACTGTTGACCGTGGGCCTTCTCACCCAGAACGTAAATCTGGAAGAGGCGGGAAAGAAGCAGGGTTCAGCTACGTCACCAACCCACCTGATCAAATGCCCTTTCCCGCCTCCATGCTCCCACAGGAGAGAGTAGGAGATTCTGCCCCGTGATTCAGATAGTGGCTATTCGTGATTTCTGACATTGGGTTTTAGCTGAACAGATATTGCTGTGTTTCCTTTGGATAGGGAGTGGCGCAGGCCAGTAATATAACTTGGATCTGATGGTTTATGTTTCTCCCGAAGGAGTAAATGTAATCCTGTCGTATAGCAGCAGACAGAGACAGCAGGCTGTATAAGCCTGTCACTCACACACTGTATTTGACTTTGAGTTTCACCCTCTAATCTTTGCAACTGATCAACAAACAAATGCAGACACGCGGCAATTTGGCGGGAGTGGTGAGGAGAAATAACACTTTGCCTCGAGTAGGAGGCCAATCGATAGCAGCGACATTTTTAGATTGTGATTTATTGATGGCTTTCCAGTCCTTTGTCACGATCTAAAATGCTCCGCGGTGCTGTAGTTCCATTTGACCAGGACAAAAAATGGACTTTGCTGATGAAATAATCCACAATTAAAGACAGCGACTGCAGAAGAATCTTTAAATGATTCTCAATGAAGGCGTCAAGATGTCTTGCTCGGGGTGACCTTTGTCACCTCCGATCTGATCTCTTGATTCGCAGCGAGCCACCAATTCTGTGTTCATCACACTTCTGTGAGGGGGCAGCAAGTGGAGAGATAGTTTGTCTTCCGCGAGGATCGCTTGTGCGGAATCGCAGGTCACCTCACTCTGGTAAGAGAAGATGCTGACTTAAAGAGCAAATGGATGAATCTTGCCCTTTAAATGTTGAATGCTCTTTGTGGTTTTTAAAGTGCAAACATGTACTTTAAAATGCTCCACTTACAGACATTTCTTTTGTAGAAATTCGGTGCTCATTAAGAGCTGGAAGGTCAGCACTGGGGTATGGAATGTTGCGTCATGGATTAGACGCAATTAAATCTTATCTCTGAACGGATTGGCAGTGTCTTCCTCAGGACAGTTTTCTTGCTTGACATTCTGTTAGTTGATGGCTGACAGTGAGTATGCTTTCCTGCTGGTTCCACAGGTCCACCAGATATCGGGTTGCAAGCGTTTCAAGTCTCCAGAATCCTCCGTTCACCTTGCATCTATACAGTGTCTGTAACACATGGGGTTGGCAGCATAGTGGTTTGCCTGGCACTGCCAAGGTGCCCAGATGGCGCTGCCAGCTGGCAGGGGTCCTGCCAGGGCACC
Organism: Scyliorhinus torazame; assembly: GCF_047496885.1. Classification (NCBI taxonomy): domain Eukaryota; kingdom Metazoa; phylum Chordata; class Chondrichthyes; order Carcharhiniformes; family Scyliorhinidae; genus Scyliorhinus; species Scyliorhinus torazame. Next base: position 203,603,602 of record NC_092718.1, read on the forward strand.
ATGTTGGCACTGCCAAGGTGGCATTTTTCGAGCGGTGGTGATCGGGCCGGGGGTGGCCTGTGCGGGTGTTGGGAGGGCCCGGAGATAATGCCTCATAGTGAGTTGAGGCTTGGGGGGGGGGGGTCACTTTGGGGGCTCCAGAGATCGAGACGCCATTTAAAAATGGCGTCCCGATCTCTGGCTATACTGAGGAGTTCTGGCGAGCGGAGATCCTCAGTGCAGCAAACAAGGCTATGTGCGGCCTTGGCCGCGCGTTACCCCCGTGAGGCCCCCATCTGACCCGAGTGCCATTTGGTAGCGTTGTGTTTCTCCAGCGCTGCCGGCACCAGGAATAACGTGGCTAAATGCGCTCGCTATGGGACTTTATTCTCTACATTACATAGAACATACAGTGCAGAAGGAGGCCATTCGGCCCATCGAGTCTGCACCGACCCACATTAATCCCTCACTTCCACCCTATCCCCGCAACCCAATAACCCCTCCCAACCCTTGTGGACACTACGGGCAATTTTTAGCATGGCCAATCCACCTAACCTGCACGTCTTTGGACTGTGGGAGGAAACCGGAGCACCCGGAGGAAACCCACGCAGACACGGGGAGAACGTGCAGACTCCACACAGACAGTGACCCAGCGGGGAATCGAACCTGGGACCCTGGCGCTGTGAAGCCACAGTGCTATCCACTTGTGCTACCGTGCTGCCCGGTATCACGACCCGGGAATGTGAAAGAGACCAAACTTGGGGGATCACAAAGATCTCGATGGTTTGTAGTGTTAAAGAAGGTTCCAGCAACAGCCAGGTGTGAGATTTAAAAACAAGGATGTGCTTTAATTTGCGTTTTAAAAAAAAAAATAGACACACATAAAATGGGATGACCTGATCCCACCCATTATCAGACAGAAAATTAACCCAACCTCATAGTCGCTCTCGTTTTTTGGGTATTAGTGAGGAGTCCAATTCATTGGTCCAAAGTCGAGAAAAATTGTTAATGCAAATCTTTCATTTGGTCTCCACTGGGAGGGAGTGGAACGACAGGGAAGCGGAGTGAGCAGGAGAATGAAGCCACGCAGTAAGATGGGTGAGCCTCTATTATGGTGTAGTCCAGGTCTACTTCCTGACAATTCTGGGTAAGCCAACTGAATAACCATATTACACCATTAGATGGTGGAGTTGAGTCTCTGAACCCAGTGGCTAGATGGTTAGTATTTCCTTTAGCTTGTTCAGCAGCAGGATTGTTTACCTTCTAATTGTTTTGCGTTGTCTTTCATAGCCTCCAGCATAATCTATCAATGGATCTAGTCAGGTGAATTCAAACTTGATAACCAACATCACAGCTTCAGTGGAGCAGTGCTGGAATAAATGAAAGAAGAAATGGGGGGGGGGGGAGAGAAAATGATGGGAAGACCTTGTTAGAAAGAAGTGTGGGGACTGAAGCTGAAATGAACCGAATCCAACCGTATCCTGTCATGTTATTGCCCATGACACTTTGGCCCAAGATCCCAATTTAAGTGATGCAGACACACATTGTTCGTCAAGAGTGATGTTGATTTTCCACACAGAACAAAACTGCTTTAGTAATGAGCTTGTTTGGGCAATTGATCTGCGCTTTGCCTTTAAGTGACAAATGTGTTGAAGTTGGACAATGCTGTTATTGTAATCCCTACACAAGGAAGCCTCTTGAACATCATTCAAACCCCACCACTATTTTCCTTCCAGCAGAGCAACATGATATCCTGCATATGAATATCTTGCTTGATGCTAACAGGCGAGACCACGCTTTACACATCAGAGGGATCACCAAAACTTGTTACTTACTTACTGACTTTGGTTCAGTTGTCAAAAATAAGTCTTATTTGAAACCACCTACGCCAAATTGTTATAGGCATTGACGTTCACATTCCTGATTAATGGTGATTTGGGATCCTGTCTTACAAACTTGCCCTAAAAATGTGCCCAGTTGAAGATTTACATGTTTGGCCAGCCATTTTGATTCAGCCGCATATTTTAAGGAAAAGTTATGTTGAAAGATTTGAAACAATGGAGTTTACAACGTAGAGCTACCAGCTGCTGCAATGCCTTTGACTATCCCTCCCATTAAACATGAGAACTGCAACAGGCCATCTCGACCCAATACATGGAAAAATCAAATCTCATGGGCTGGGTTCTCTGATTTTGAGGTTATGTCCGGAGGATCCGTGGCATTTAACATCAAAAAAAATCGGCGGCGCCCCTTCACTGATGCTGTGACCAATGAGGAGCTAGCAGCCACGCCACGTAAAATGCCCAGCCTCCACGAAATAAATGGCCGGAGAATTGGTGGGTCCATGGCCGCGCATGTGCACAGCGACAACCTGCAGTGGTCACGCCATACAACATGTCGCAGGCCGTGCGTGGACCCTACCTGCCAGAGAGTGCCCCCTGGACACCCCCTCGCCATCCCCTAGCCCTCATCAAAGCCCCCCACTCGGCCAGCAACACGGCTCCCGCCTCACTGTGGCGGCGCCGGATACAGTCCGCAGCCGCCACGCTGGGATCCCAACCGCTGAGGCCATGAGTCAACCGCGCGGTCGGGAACTCGGCCCATCGAAGGCGGAGCATCGGGAGAGGGCCTTCACGTGACGTCCTGAGGCCATCCCAACGGCATGTTCGGAGACATCCATTTCGGAGACATGGATAGAGCAGGGACAGAAATGGTTGTTGCAGGTGCCTGGGTTTAGATATTTCAGTAAGCTCAGGGAAGGTGGTAAAAGAAGGGAGGTGTGGCATTGTTAGTCAAGGACAGTATTACGGTGGCAGAAAGGACGTTTGATGAGGACTCGTCTACTGAGGTAGCATGGACTGAGGTTAGAAACAGGAAAGGAGAGGTCACCCTGTTAGGGGGTTTCTGTAGGCCTCCGAAAAGTTCCAGAGATGTAGAGGAAAGGATTGCAAAGATGATTTTGGATAGGAGCGAAAGCAACAGGGTAGTTGTTATGGGGGACTTTAACTTTCCAAATATTGGCTGGAAACACTATCTTTCGAGGACTTTAGATGGGTCCATTTTTGTCCAATGTGTGCAGGAAGGTTTCCTGACACAGTATGTAGAAAGGCTAATGAGAGGCGAGGCCATATTGGATTTGGTACTGGGTAATGAACCAGGAGAAGGTGTTAGATTTGGAGGTAGGTGAGCACTTTGGTGATAGTGACCACAATTCGATTACGTTTACTTTAGTGATGGAAAGGGATAGGTATATACCGCAGGGCAAGAGTTATATCTGGGGGAAAGGCAATTATGGTGCGATGAGGCAAGACTTAGGATGCATCGGATGGAGAGGAAAACTGCCGGGGATGGGCACAATGGAAATGTGGAGCTTGTTCAAGGAACAGCTACTGCGTGTCCTTGATAAGTATGTACCTGTCAGGCAGGGAGGAAGTGGTCGAGCAAGGGAACCGTGGTTTACTAAAGCAGTCGAAACACTTGTCAAGAGGAAGAAGGAGGCTTATGTAAAGATGAGACATGAAGGTTCAGTTGGGGCGCTCAAGAGTTACAAGTTAGCGAGGAAGGACCTAAAGAGAGAGCTAAGAAGAGCCAGGAGGGGACATGAGAAGTCTTTGGCAGGTAGGATCAAGGATAACCCTAAAGCTTTCTATAGATATGTCAGGAATAAAAGAATGACTAGGGTAAGAGTAGGGCCAGTCAAGGACAGACAGTAGTGGGAAGTTGTGGTTGGAGTCAGAGGAGAGGTGCTAAATGAATATTTTTCATCAGTATTCACACAGAAAAAGACAATGTTGTTGAGGAGAATACTGAGATTCAGGCTACTAGACTAGAAGGGCTTGAGGTTCATAAGGAGAAGGTGTTAGCAATTCTGGAAAGTGTGAAAATAGATAAGTCCCCTGGGCCGGATGGGATTTATCCTAAGATTCTCTGGGAAGCTAGGGAGGAGATTGCTGAGCCTTTGGCTTTGATCTTTTAAGTCATCTTTGTCTACAGGAATAGTGCCAGAAGACTGGAGGATAGCAAATGTTGTCCCCTTGTTCAAGAAGGGGAGTAGAGACAACCCCGGTAACAATAGACCAGTGAGCCTTACTTCTGTTGTGGGCAAAATCTTGGAAAGGTTTATAAGAGACAGGATGTATAATCATATGGAAAGGAATAATTTGATTAGAGATAGTCAACACGGTTTTGTGAAGGGTAGGTCGGGCCTCACAAACCTTATTGAATTATTTGAGAAGGTGACCAAACAGGTGGATGAAGGTAAAGCAGTTGATGTGGTGTATATGGATTTGAGTTAAGCGTTTGATAAGGTTCCCCACGGTAGGCTACTGCAGAAAATACAGAGGCATAGGATTCAGGGTGATTTAGCAGTTTGGATCAGAAATTGGCTAGCTGGAAGAAGACAAAGGGTGGTGGTTGATGGGAAATGTTCAGACTGGAGTCCAGTTACTAGTGGTGTACCACAAGGATCTGTTTTGGGGCCACTGCTGTTTGTCATTTTTATAAATGACCTGGAAGAGGGCGTAGAAGGATAGGTGAGTAAATTTGCAGATGACACTAAAGTCGGTGGAGTTGTGGACAGTGCGGAAGGATGTTACAAGTTACAGAGGGACGTAGATAAGCTGCAGCGCTGGGCTGAGAGGTGGCAAATGGAGTTTAATGCAGAAAAGTGTGAGGTGATTCATTTTGGAAGGAATAACAGGAAGACAGAGTACTGGGCTAATGGTAAGATTCTTGGCAGTGCGGATGATGGATGAGCAGCGAGATCTCGGTGTCCATGTACATAGATCCCTGAAAGTTGCCACCCAGGTTGAGAGGGTTGTTAAGAAGGCGTACGGTGTGTTAGCTTTTATTGGTAGAGGGACTGAGTTTCGGAGCCATGAGGTCATGTTGCAGCTGTACAAAACTCTGGTGCGGCCACATTTGGAGTATTGCGTGCAATTCTGGTCGCCGCATTATAGGAAGGATGTGGAAGCATTGGAAAGGGTGCAGAGCAGATTTACCAGAATGTTGCCTGGTATGGAGGGAAGATCTTATGAGGAAAGGCTGAGGGACTTGAGGCTGTTTTTGTTAGAGAGAAGAAGGTTAAGAGGTGACTTAATTGAGGCATACAAGATTATCAGAGGATTGTATAGGGTGGACAGTGAGAGCCTTTTTCCTCGGATGGTGATGTCTAGCACGAGGGGACATAGCTTTAAATTGAGGGGAGATAGATATAAGACAGATGTCAGAGGTAGGTTCTTTACTCAGAGAATTGTAAGGGCGTGGAATGCCCTGCCTGCAACAGTAGTGGACTCGCCAACACCAAGGGCATTCAAATGGTCATTGGATAGACATATGGACGATAAAGGAATAGTGTAGATGGGCTTTAGAGTGGTTTCACAGGTCGGCGCAACATCCAGGGCCGAAGGGCCTGTACTGCGCTGTAATGTTCTATGTTCTATGTGGCGTACTCCTCGATGACGCTGTTTTGGCGGGGACAGAGCATGCAAAAACAGGCCCCTCCCCCTCCAATTCCATCGAAAAAGGGATTCTCCACCCGATCACCGATTATGAAATCAGCGTCAGAGAACGGAGAATGCCGCCCCATGTGTCTCAATATGCTTCTGTGATTCGCCCACTCTCCCTACCGCAGAGGCTGGAGTGCTCCAGTTCATACTGATCAGAATCCTGGGGGTTATCATTGACAGAAACTCAACTGGACTAGCCATATTAACACTGTGACCACCAGAACAAGACCGAGACTATGAATCCTGTGGTGAGTAACTCACCTCCTGACTCCCTAAAGTCTGTCCACCATCCACAAGGCACAAGTCAGGACTGTAATGGAATACTCTGCACTTGCCGGGATGAGTGCAGCTCCAACAACACTCCAGAAACTCGATATCATTCAGGACAAAGCAGCTCGCTTGACTGCTTCCCCTTCCACAAACATACAAACCATCCATCACCGATAAACCTTGGTAGCCGTGTGAACCATTTACAAGATGCACTGCAGGATCTCACCAAGGTTCCTTGGGCAGCAACTTCCAAATCCACGATTACTACCATCTAGAAGGACAAGAGCAGCAGATCCACCACCTGAAGGTTCCCCTCCAAGACACTCAGCATCCTGACTTGGAAATATATCGGCGTTCCTTCACTGTCGCTGGGTCAAAATCCTGGAATTCCGTCCCTAACAGCACTGTGGGTACACCTACAGCTCAGGGACTGCAGCGGTTCAAGTAGACAGCTCATCACCACCTTCTCAAGGGAAACTAGGGATGGGCAATAAATGCCGATCCAGCCCATAGACCGTAACTGAATTTTAAAAACAGGCTAAGCCACAGGTATGGGAGCGAAACCAGGGAATTATAAACCCATTAGCCTGACATCAGTTGAGGGGGAAAAATTGGAATCTGAGCATTGAAAGAACTTTGAGCTGATGAGAAGCAGGGAACTTGAATCTGTAAAGGGTTGGTCATGTCGAACGAAATTGAAATTTTAAAAGAAGGAACTAAAGCAGTCGAAATGGGTATATTAATGGATGCTGTTTATATGGACTTCCACAAGGCATTTGATAAAATTCTTTCTTACAGACAGTTGACAGTCATGTAACTTACTGACTTGGTTAAGAAATTAGCTGGGTCATGAGAGACAGTGAGTATGATAATGGGCAGCTAATAATAATCGCTTATTGTCACAAGTAGGCTACAATGAAGTTACTGGGAAAAGCCCCTAATTAGCTACCCTAATTGGTCCGATGTGATGAGTGGTGTCTTACAAGGATCTATGATAATGGTTTTAATTAGTCACTATATTTATTAATGACTTAGAAACCACAATAAAAGGGCAGCTCGGTGGCGCAGTGGGTTAGCGCTGCTGCCTCACGGTGCCGAGGTCCCAGGTTCGATCCTGGCTCTGGGTCACTGTCTGTGTGGGCTGCAGGGCTAACCCACTGCGCCACTGTGCAGCCCTGAATATATTCAAAGTTGAGTTAGACAGACTTTTGATCTGCAAGGGAGTCAAAGACAGTGGGAGACAGGGAAGAAAGTACAGTTAAAAGCCACCATCGGATCAGCCATTATCTTAGTGAATGGTGGAACAGGTAGAATAGCTGAATGACCTACTCCTGTTCCGATGGTTCACCTGGATGGGAGTTTAGGACAGTAAGTGGTCCACTGATTCTGGTTTGGACATCTTTACTCTAGAGTTCATCTAAAGAGAGACTTCACTATGTTGCGAACAACAAACTAATCCAGTGTTTTTCAAACTTTATTGCCCGGGACCCATTTATACCAACCGGCTGACCGACCTTCGCGGCCCACCATTTTCTCTTGCCTTTAATGCGAGAGGTGAGCCTGGGCTTATATTCTGTAGTCTAGAGTAGTGAAGACTGAGAAATGACTTCATTGAAACAGGCATTATTCTCTCCGGGCTCTACAGAGCAGATGCAGAATGGATGTTTTCCTCCGATGGGTGATTTACAGCCTGGGGATAAAGTCTGCAAATTACAATGTGATGATTTTAGACATCGATGAGGAGGAATTATTTAACTCAAAGTATCATGAATGTTTTTAATCTCTAAAATTCACTATCACAGATAGTTCTTCTGCTCAGCCATTGAGCAGATTCAAGACCGATGCAGGAACACTGAATTGAATTTTTAAAAAAGTCTTCTCCTGGGTCAACGTGCTGACGTCAGGAGGAGGTGGTGTTTCTTTCTGGGCTCCGGGCATGCGCACTGATGAGCGAGCACCCATGTGCAGCGCACCCGCATTTTTGAAGCCGGTGCGGCTGTCATTTTTAAAAGCCGGCTGCTGCAGCCGTTGCGTCCGAATTCACGCGATTGGGAACGCCGCGATGAATGGCTCCGACACCCTCCCGACACCCACCCGCGACTCATCTGCAGGTCGCCACCCCCACTTTGAAAATGCCTGATCTAATCCATTTAATGGGTGCGCCTATGTTTACAGATAGATGTTGCTAGAGTAATGTATTGCAGATGGCTGCCCAAACAAGTTCAGTTCATGACTCAAACTCGGTGCTATATATTTTGTTTGCTAATTGATATTATATGACACCAATTCTGGAAACTGATTTAGATCATTAATTCCCTGAAGTTAAATTATCAGTGTCCTGTGGATTTTCAATCTCGGTCAGTAATTAATACACAGGTAATGGTTTCCGGCCTCAGTTACCCATGGAGTAGGCAAGTCTCGGATCCTGGGGGGCTTGCAGCATCTTGGATTGTTAATAATAATAAATGGTGAGGACACTTTGTGCTTCAACAATTTTTTAAAAATGTTTTGCATTTAAGATAATTGGCAAAAAAGGCAGGGGAGATGAGCTTTTCTTTACTCAACAAGTTGTTGTGATCTGGAGACACATTGCCGGAGGTGGTGGAAGCAGATTTGGTCATTTTTGAAAGGAAATTTCATATATACTTAAAAAGGAAATATTTGCAGGGCTTGTCAATAGAGCCGGGGAGGGGGGCCAAAAGGATCACTATTTCAGTGAGCTGACACAGGCATGCAGTGCAGAATGGTCTCCTTCTGTGATGTATGATTCTATGTATTAGCTCTTATCCCGATCAATGTCTGATGAATTGTTAGATCAGCTTAACTAATGCTTGAGAAGGACACTCTACATTGTGGAGGCCACAGACCACTGTCCCATCCAGTTGCAAATGATCATTCAAGACTTGAATTCATTCCCGGTGAGCGAGGGCTGCGGCTGCATGGCACAGTAGCACATCATGTGGACCTTGAACACACTGGGCAGGATTTTACCAGCCCGTCCGGTATCCCCAGGCCCCAACTATCTGAGTTTGAAGGCACTTACCATCAATGGGCCCTCATCCTCCAGGTGCAGCCCCAGCAATGGCCACCGCTAGCAGCGGCGCTGCTGAGCTGTCAGTTCTCTGATTGGGGAGGCTGAAGGCACAGTGTCAGCCACTTAATTGGCTGATGCCGACAACTTGTGGTCTCGGGTCCTGTTGATCACCAGGGCAGGTTCCACCATCCCTGCCACCCCACCCACTCCCTTTTCAACCCACAACCGTAAAATCCAGCCTATTAACGGTAGCAATCTCACCTGTGGGTCCAACGATTCACAGCCTGGATTTGAGAGCATAATCTAGACTGACATACCAAAATAGCATAGAGCATAGTTTATATGCTTGCACAGTTTAGTCACTAGAAACTTTAGCGGAAACATTACACAGAGGTTTCTTGGAGACCTTCTCTTTTCTATAAATTTAAAGTACCCAATTCATTTTTTCCAATTAAGGGGCAATTTGGCGTGGCCAATCCACCTAGCCTGCACATCTTTGGGACGTGGAGGTGAAACCTACTCAGACATGGGGAGAATGTGCAAACTCCACACGGCCAGTGACCCAGAGCCGGGTTTGAACAAAGAACAAAGAAAAGTACAGCTCAAGAACAGGGCCTTTGGCCCTCCAAGCCTGCGCCGACCATGCTGCCCGTCTAAACTAAAATCTTCTACACTTCCGAGGTCCGTATTCCTCTATTCCCATCCTATTCATGTATTTGTCAAGATGCCCCTTAAACGTCACTTTCGTTCCTGCTTCCACCAGCTCCTCTGGCAGCGAGTTCCAGGCGCCCACTACCCTCTGTGTAAAAAAACTTGCCTCTCCTCTAAATCTTGCCCCTCGCACCTTAAAGCTATGCCCCCTAGTAATTGACCCCTCTACCCTGGGAAAAAGACTCTGACTATCCACTCTGTCTACGCCCCTCATAATTTTGTAGACTTCTATCAGGTCGCCCCTCAACCTTCGTTCCAGTGAGAACAAACCAGGTTTATTCAACCTCTCCTCATAGCTAATTCCCTCCATACCAGGCAACATTCTGGTAAATCTCTTTGCACCCTCTCTAAAGCCTCCATATTCTTCTGGTAGTGTGGCGACCAGAATTGAACACTAAACTCCAAGTGTGGTCTAACTAAGGTTCTATACAGCTCCAACATGACTTGACAATTTTTATTCTCAATGCACCGGCCAATGAAGGCAAGCATGTCGTATGCCTTCTTGACTACCTTCTCCACCTGTGTTGCCCCTTTCAGTGACCTGTGGACCTGTACACCAAGATCTCTCTGACTGTCAATACTCATGAGGGTTCCACCATTCACTGTATATTCCCTACCTGTATTAGACCTTCCAAAATGGGACCTTGGTGCCGTGAGGCAGTAACGCTAACCACCGTGCTGCGCCTCTCAGTGTCCTGATCAATAATCCTTTCTCAACCAAACAGCACCTTCAAAAGAAACCCCATAATTTTGCCGATGCCCGAGGTGGCGATCCTCGGTGTCTTGGAGGATCCGGGAGCCCAGGGGGCGAGAGAGGCCAACGTCCTGGCCTTTGCCTCCCTGGTGGCACGGAGATGGATCTTACTCGGGTGGAGGGACTCGGAGCCCCCGAAGTCGGGGTGTGGGTTAGCGACATGGCGGGGTTTCTCAGACTCAAAAAAAATTATATTAACCTGGAGGGGTTCATTGCAGGGGTTTGCTCGGAGGCGGCAGCCGTTCATCGACTTCTTCGAGAAGAATTAAACTGTCAGCATGGGGAGGAGAGGAGGCATGGGAGGTGGTTGGAGAAGTTGGCACTGTTGTGTAAGTCATGTTGGCTGCGGTTTGTGCCCGGGGGGGGAGGATTTGTTGGGTATATTATTGTGGTTTTGGTTTTACTGAAATTTGGTGTTTAAAATTGTTGAAAATATAAATGCCTCAGTAAAATATTTTCTTGAAAAATTTTGCCAATGATCTTATTCTTGTTTTTACAGGACGCTGCTGCCACAGAATAGCTATTGCCTGTCTTTAATTAGCCCTCGCTGTACTCCAAAAAGTAATTCGCTCTGTGAGGCACTTTGAGGTATTATCTGTTAATTAAAGGATATTAATCCCCGTGATAAAACAACGTTAGGGCAAGCTGCAGGGAGCCATTGGAGCAGGCCTCCAGCCTAATTGTTTTGGTCAGGGAAGCTGGGTGAAGATCGACAAGGGGTGAAAGAGGTGGTTAATAGTTAGCAGGACAATTACAAATAACCTAAATATCTCAGGAGAATTGGATTTGACAATTTAATTAAAGGTACTATTGCGCCGTTCTGAGATTCATGCAGCTTTAATTAACCAGTAATGTCCACGTTATGAGTAGTGTTCGAGGTAATTTATGTCTGATAAACTGGAAGAATATAGCTGCAGCCAAGACAATCTGTTAAGTACGAGCTTTATGTGGTAATTGCTATCTTCACAGCACTGATACTGTCACAGAATAGCACTATATCTTGCTGTTTGCAAAAAGGATCACCCGATGTGTCAGATGAAGTAACGTACATCACCACAGAGCTGTCATCTCATAATGGCACTATGTTTCTGATCTGTGGACAGTGGTGACAGTAGTCAAAGAAAGACTGTTGGGCACTGGTGGTGCAGGAGAATAGACAGCGACTCTTCACCTTGGTGGCCTGGGTGCATATCCAGCTCAGATGGATGGCAAGAAAATCTCCTCAGTCTTGTTGTGCAAGTCCTGACGCGATATGAATTCAGGCAGCCTCCATTCACAGAATCATGGAATCACTACAGTGCAGAAGGAGGCCATTCGACCCTTGGAAAGAGCACTCTACCTAGGCCCACGCCCCCACCCTATCCCTGTATCCCAGTCAGCCCACCTAACACTAAGGGGCAATTTAGCACGGCCAATCCACCTAACTTGCACATCTTTGGACTGTGGCAGGAAACCGGAGGAAAGCCCACCCAGGCACAAGTTGGAAGTGCAATTCCGGGTTGGAATTCAACCCGGGACCCTGGCGCTGTGAGGCAGCAGTGCTAACCTCCGTGCTGCCCTAATCCATTGTCAGACCACTAGCCGTTACCAAAGAAAAACACGGCAAACTCTAAACTGAAACAGAAGATTCCGGAAACACTCGGTACATCTGGCAACATCTGAGGAGAGAAAAAGTTAGCGTATTCGGGTCGGGCACCTTTCACCTGACTGCTAACTCTGTCTCTCCAGACCAGCACGGTGGCACAGAGGTTAACACTGCTGCCTCACGGTGCCGAGGTCCCAGGTTCGATACCGGCTCTGGGCCACTGACCGTGTGGAGTTTGCACATTCTCCCCGTGTTTGCGTGGTTTTCGCCCCCACAACCTAAAGATATGAAGGGTAGGTGGATAGGCCACCCGAAATTGCCCCTAAAAAATTGCAAAAAATTAATTGGGTACATTAAATTTATAAAGAAAAAAGAAAAAAAGAAAAAAGAAACTCTGTCGCTCCATCTACAGGTGCTTCTTGGCCAGCATCACATTGTGTCAGATGAAAGTACACATTGTGAAGTACTTTTCCCAAGTAAGTTTTTACATCAGTGTTTTGATCTGAATTTAAAAACCAGCCACATGCATGGTCACATTGCTGTAATAGGATAGTATAAATATTTATAGATGTTCCTCCACTCCAGTATATGGTTTGGAATGTAATTTAGAAACTTTCCCTTTACAATGTGTATCTGAAAAAGCTTTGACTAAGTGATCGGTTTCAAACATCCCACGACAGAAGATATTAGCCAGGATGAGACTGATGACTGCTGAGTAGATGATGTTGCTTTCAATCTTAATACTCTTACTTAACCTGGGATAATGAAGCGTAAAAGGAAAATGGGATAATGATATTTTATTACACACACCCCCCCCCCCGTGAGTCCCCTCAGATAGCAGGTTATTTTAAATAAATATTTTGAGTGTTTTTGCCACGTTCTGAGTACCACACCTTGGAGAAATAGTAATAGATTACAACAAAGGAATTTTATAGTCAGGTGCAAGAGGTTTAAATGAGAACTCATTAAGAATAATTAACTATAATCATATTAACCATGAGAGTAAGGGAAGCCGAATAGCTGGGGACATTTTGCAAGTTGCTTGAGACTTGCTTGAGACTGCAAGAACAGTGACGTCAACTAGCTAAAGGGCCCCATTTTTATACAGTAAGAACTGGTAGTTCTGTCTCTATGGAAACAGCCAGTCTAGAGATACTTTCTGAACGAAAATTGGCAAGCGATGGTATGGGAAAATTTGTACCAATAGATTTAAATACATATATCTCTTAAATTGATTGACAGACAGATTGGCCGAATTGAGTGAATTATAAATTAGTTAAAGCCAATCAGAGGTGAAAAGAAGGCAAGACCTTAAGATAATAATGTCTTTAAGAATAATTTACCGGGATGGAAAAACTCATTCCGGAATCTCTCTCTCTCTGAAACCTATGTCTTTGCTGCTTGCCTTTGCTAATCACCATCTTTCTTTTGTTTAAAATCACTTAGTCACGTTGTTCTGAGTGTTATGATTTGAAGAATTACCACGATCTGTATTTTAAAACTTAACCACTGTATTCGCTAAGACAATCAATCTGACTAGCTTGCTAAAGGGCTTGTCGGAACTCTCTAAATGCTGTATTGAAAATAAATTTACCAGTGGGCACTACAGCTGACAAAATAAAGTTCCAGTTGACTTTGCCTAAAAGCACAGACTTGAACTCTGTTATTTGGGAACTGAGAAGGGATAACGGATATCCAGGGTTCCGAATAGACACAGAGATCCATCACTGTGTCCTGCTATTTTCCATGATCTCTGGCTAACTCAGAGGGGCCATTGAAGTAGCAAGGGGCAGGATTTTAATGGTGGTGGGCTTTCCTGCCTTGCAGTCGAAAAGGTTGATGTAAACCTTGCCCTTGTGCCCACGGGCTGTCCCATGGCCATTTAATGCTCTCTGCGATGCCGCAAAGCTTGATTAAGATGGACCTTCTAGCTGAAGTTGAGTCAGAGTCTCCAAGAGTCAGCTCTCTGGTCTCAGCAGCACAATTGTGGGCAGTGGCCACTGCTGGTATTACATGCAAGAATCATCATAGAATTTACAGTGCAGAAGGAGGCCATTCGGCCCATTGAGTTTGCACCGTCCCTCGAAAAAAAGCATCCTACCTTTTTGTTTTATAAATTTAGGGTACCTAATTCATTTTTTTTCCCAATTAAGGGGCAATTTAGCGTGGCCAATCCACATAGCCCTGCAAATGTGCAAACTCCACACGAACAGTGATCCAGAGCCGGGATCGAACCTGGGACCTCGGCGCCGTGAGGCAGCAGCACTAACCACTATGCCACCGTGCTGCCCAAGAGCACCCTACCCAAGCCCACACCTCCACCCTATCCCCGTAACCCAGCAACCCCACCTAACCTCTTTAGCACACTGGGGGCAATTTAGCAAGGTCAATCTACCTAACCCGCACATCTTTGGAATGTGGGAGGAAACCGGAGAACCTGGAGAAAACCCACACAGACACGGAAGAACATGCAGACTCCGCACAGACAGTTACCCAAGCTGGCAGCACGGTGGCGCTGTGAGTTAGCACTGATCCCTCACGGCGACGAGGTCCCAGGTTCGATCCCGGCTCTGGGTCACTGTCCGTGTGGAGTTTGCACATTCTCCCCGTGTTTGCGTGGGTTTCGCCCCCGCAACCCAAAGATGTGCAGGCTAGGTGGACTGGCCACGCTAAATTGCCCCTTAATTGGAAAAAGTGAATTGGGTACTCTAAATTTATTTTTTAAAAACACAGTGACCCAAGCCGGGAATCGAACCTGGGACCCCGGAGCTGTGAAGCAACTGCGCTAACCATTGTGCTACCGTGCAGCCCAAAGACAGTCCCAAAGAGGAAGAGCCAGGAGACAAATGGGAGGTGTCTTAGTAGTGGTGGGGGGGGGGGGGGGGGGGGGGGGGGGGGGGGCGGAGAGGCCAAGGTATTTGGGTACAGGATGCACAGGTCAGGGAAGGAGGAGACATCCCGGAGTGGGGGGGGGGGGGGGGGGGGGGGGGGGAGGGGGACAGGTTGAGTAGCTGATAGGGGAGACCTTGGACCTTCCCTCCAGTTGGAAAAGAGGGCTTGTGAATTGAAGGCGCCCCTCAATTTCCCACCTGAGGCCCAGCAGGCAGGCTTTCTGCCTGTCGCTGACTTCCTCCAGCCAACTGAAAAATTGGGACTGGGCATGAGGTGGACCTCAATGGCCACTTCAGGGAAGCTTGGTCCACTGCCTGGTAAATCACAGCACCCAGGAATTCTACAGGCCCCCACCCTGCCTACAAACTCGCTCAGTGGGGACTGTAAACTGCCCAAGGAGTCAACCGTGCCAGCAACAGAATAATCCGCTTCTCTTTAGCTGCATTTATTTGTTCTTTCCTGGAATGTGAATGTCGCTGGCAAGGTCAGCATTTATTGCCTGTCCTTAATTGCCCTTGAGAAGGTAGTGGTGAGTTGACTTCTGAACCGCTGCAGCCCATCAGTTCCAGGTCCACCCACTGTGCTGTTGGAGAAGGGGTTCCTGGATTTTTGACCCAGCCGCAGTGAAGGAATGTTGATCGTTTCCAAACAGACATCGCCTCAACAGAGGCTTGGACGGAGATCAGTTTACAATCACGTGTGAGCAACACTCTGAGAAATGCATTAGTGTACTTCGGCGCTTAGGGGGTAGAGTTTCCACTTTGAGTACTATCTGCTCGAAATGTAATTTGCCCTTAAAAGACTGCAGTCTTGTGCACTGGTTTCGAGTGAATTGCATTGAAAGAAATCGAGCAGAAACTCCCGATCACTGTAGTTTTCCTGTTGGAGGAGAGACCTTATAATGTAACCTTTTACAAGTTTTGTTCTCCATGTTGCAAAGCAAATATAGAGGCACACGAAGAGGCACACAGCAGATTTATGAGGGTGGTACCAGAACGGAGAGATTTTAATTATATAGGGCGAGTGAACAGACTGATGCTCTTTTCAGCAGAAGGAGATTGCTGACCAGTGGCCTAATGTAGCTTTTAAAATCATTCTTAGTACAGATCAGCCACCATCTTTACTGAATGGCAGAGGGGCCGAATGGCCTACTCCTGCCTCTATTTCTATTATCATAGTGTCATAGAGCTTTACATCATAGAAAGGGGCCCTTCAGCCCATCGTGTCTGTACTGGCTATCAAGCAGCTATCTATTCTAATCCGAATGTCATTACGAAAGGGCTTCATAGAGTCGAGGTAGAGGAGACAGTTTCCCCTTGTGAAAGAGACAAAGGGCATGATCTAACCGAATTTCCACAGAGTCCCCTGTTGAGCGCGTTTAACCAGGTGTTTCCTGGTGGTCACAGCGCTGAGAAAGACCATGCTATCAAACGGGACTTGGTTGCAGTCCGGGGCCTCAGTGCGGAACGCCCCGCCAAGGTCGCACTTAATCTCGTTTCCTGCACTGAGGAGCTCCGCTTGCCAGAACCCCTCAGTGCAGGGGGAGCTCGCGACATCATTTTTAAATGGCGTCCTGACCTCTCGACCACCCCCGACGTGACCGCTGTACCCCCAAAGACCCAACTCATCCAGAAGGAGGTCCTCAGGCCTCCCCGCACCCCCCCCCCCCCCCCCCGCAACCCGCACAGGCAGGGGACTCCCAGGCCCGATTCCCAGCACAATTGCAATGCCAGCCTGGCAGCACCAGACTGGCACCCAGATGGCATTGCCAGGGTGCCAAGTTGGCAGTGCCAAGGTGGCATCAGCCGTGCAACCTTGCCTAGAGCCCAACCACCTGGGGGCCTCCGACCACTGGGAGACACCCCCAAGTGCCATTCTGCCTTGTCCCCATTTGTGGGGACCAGCACTGAATGACACTCGCCGAAGGTCCCCGAAGCGTAGGGTTTATATCCCTGATCATGTAGATCAGGCGAGCTGCATATTGGAGTGAGACTAGCTGCACATTCTAATATGCAGATATGCCAAAAACTGATCCCACCCACAATGGCGGGATCCAGGGCCCGACGCCTCGCAAGGTGTAGTTATGACAAGGCGTGGTGAGCGGGTATATCCCGGAAGAGGCCTCTCCCCTCATCCACCGGCCGCGTCACACTCCCGTCGCTCGAACGATGGAATCCACAGGCCATAAATACAAATAAATCCAATAAGAAATTGACAAGAAAACTCTTCATGTAGAGAGAACATGGAACTCGCTACCACACGGAGTCATTGATGTGAATAGTGTCACTGCATTGATGGTAGGTAGGTCCCTGAGGGTGTCAGGAATGGAAATAAACTTAGATGTGTGAGATCGAGGATAGTTAAAGCAGGTTCATTAAGGATTGCAAACACCAGCACAGTCCAGACAGCCTGAATGGACTGTTTCACATTACCCTTCCTCTTCAATTCTGCAGAGGGTCATACGGGGTTGAAACGTTAATCCTGCTTCTTTCTCCACAGATACAGCCAGACCTGCTGAGTTAATCCAGCATTGTCTGTTTTTATTTCAGATTTCCAGCATCTGCAGTATTTTGATTCTACATTTAAATGAGGTTTTACTGCCCCTGATTTATCCCAGCACAAATAAAATGAAAGACAATTTATTCTGATAAGAACTTGCAGTGAGCTACATACCCTTGTGGATGGGGGAGCTGTGTGAGGCGGTGATAAGTGTGGTTCCAGCGCACTCATATCGGCCCCGTTAGCCATCTCTTGTTTCCTGCCAAAGAAAAGGAAAATCATTGAGGGCAGGTGAAAGCACGAAAAGTGAAAAGGCCTTTTGGCCCAGCTAGCCATCTCCTTGCACGGACTGTGTCCCCAAAAGTACCAGGATGTTCATCCATCTCATGATGTCCACTTCACCAATCCCTGAACACCTGTTTCCCCCGCCCCTCTCCATCTCCGCCACCACCCTCACGGTCAACTGCGGGGCGGATGGGAGCCTTGGGGCAAGATTCTCTGGCCTCCCCGCGGCGTGTTTCCCGGTGGCGGGAAGTGGCACCCCTGTTGGCTGGCGGCGAGATCTTCTGGTCTCGCTGTTGGCGACGGGATTTCCCGTTGAATCCACCCCACGATGCCTGGAAACCCGTGGTGGGGTTGCGCTGTTCGCGGGACTGGACGATCTGCCAGAGCGAACAGTTGGACAACCTCGCCCTTGATCTCCTGTGAAATGAAAATTGCATTTATATAGCACCCTCCAAGACTTCAAGGTGTTCCAAAGTACTTTCATAGAGTCACAGCATAGATAAGGCCCTTCGGCCCATCTCGTCTGCATCAGTCAAAAGCAACAACCTAACCATTCTAATCCCATTCTCCAGCACTTGGCCCAAAGCCTTGTCTGCCTTGGCATCGCAAATGCACATCTCATTACTTATTCAATGTTATGAGGGTCACTGCCTCCACCGCCCTTTCAGGCAGCGAGTTCCAGACACCCACCACCCTCTGGGTAAAGGTTTTTCCGCACAACCCCTCTAATCTCCTGCCCCTTACCTTAAATCTACGCCCCCTGGTCATTGAGCCCTCCACCAAGGGGAAACGTTTCCTCTGTCCATCTATGCCCCTCATAATTTTATACATCTCAATCATGTCCCACCGCAGTCTTCTCTGCTCCAAGGAAAACTACCCCAGTCTATCCAAGCTCTCTTCATAACTAAAACTCTCCAGCCAGGGCAACATTTATTGCAGGCAATAAAATACGCTAAAATATTTGTCATCTGACATGCTCTGGGAATGGACGATGTCGGCTAATCAAGGATTCTAGTTAATGAGTATTTACATTCGGACACAAGGAAAGGTGCTGCTCTGTCTTTGGAGGGTTGATGAAAAGGGGAAACCTTTGGGCAGTTTATCTGGGCAATCCGAGCGGCCCGGTGGCCCGGTTGTTAGCACTGCTGCCTCAGAGCGCCAGTGACCCGGGTTCGATTCCAGCCTTGGGTGACTGTGTGGAGTTTTCATGTTCTCCCCCTGTCTGCGTGGATTTCCTCCGGGTGCTCCGGTTTCCTCCCACAAGTCCAAAGATGTGCAGGTTAGGTGCATTGGCCATGCTAAATCGCTCCTTAGGCCCCAAAAGATTAGGTGGGGCTACGGGCATTCAGGGATAGGGTGAGGGAGTGGGCCTAGGTAGAGTGCTCTTTCAGAGGGATAACGCAGATTTGACGGGCTAAATGGCCTCCTTCTGCACTGCAGGGGTTGTATGGTGTGCTGGGGCGTCACAGTAAAACCAACACATCTGAAGCCCAAACGGAGGTGGCAGGCCATTGGGCACCGGTGGGCTCCTCTGGTCCCGCCAGTGTCTACGGTATTTTGCGTGGGCTCACCCATCCCGCCGCTGGCAGCCTGGCACAGGGGGCCACCATCGGGCAGGGCCGGAAAATCTGGCCCTTCATTTCCAACCTTCAGACCAGCATTCCAATAGAAAAATTGAACTGTCAGAAATTCCAGTTAATGGAGCATTCTGGTTGGTATGGTGCTGGATAGCACCAAGCTTACTGTACTGTGTCTTGCGGTTTAGTCACTGTCGTAATGTTAGCAAAGATAGCAATCAATTTGCACACAGCAAGGCCCCACAATTAGCAATGTGATAAAGACCAGATAGTCCTTACATGCAGGTTCGGGATTTTGCCAGGAAGGAGATACAGAGCTTCCCGGAGGAACCGGCCTCCACATTGCTGGAGGAGGTGTTGACGACAAGAGGACTGGAGAAGGGGGCAGTGTCAGCGGTGTACGGAGCTATTTTGGAAGAGGATAAGGCACCACTGGAAGGGATCAAAGCAAAGTGGGAGGAAGAGCTGGGAGAGGTTATAGAGGAGGGGGTATGGCGTGAGGTGCTCCGGAGAGTGAATGCCTCCACCTCGTGTGCGAGGTTAGGGCTGATACAGCTGAAGGTGGTATATAGAGCGCACCTCACGAGGGCGAGGATGAGCCCTTACAATCAGTTTTCTGCGGGATAAATATTGATCAGGACACCCGAATCTCCCTGCCCGTCTTTGAAATAGTGAAACGAAATCCTTCGGGTCCAATTGTAGACAATTGAACACTGTAAGACCGTGACTCTGGCAGTGCAGCACTCCCTCAGTAGTGCACCGGGTGCTCAGACTTGTTCTTGAGTGAGACCTGAACCGGCAACCTGCAGCCTCAGGGGTGAGAAAACTGCCAACTGGCTGCTGCATAATCGCGATGTGTACGAATATGACAACTACAGTTTATAGATTGCATTAAGGCATTTGCCAAACTTGTTTGTGAAAAAAGCTGCTTACTGTTGGCAAAGGCAATTCAATGCTCTTAGCAACAAAGCTAATCAATCATGAAAGAATGACCCATTAACAAGCATATAAAATAGCTGATTACTTGTTATTTGTTTCACACCTGGAAATCTCCTGGCTCCTCCTGCTCTCAATCCAAGCAATTTGCCCAGTTACCGTTGCGAAGAAACGGAGGAACAGACGGACTGTTTCTAAGGCGATCTCATTAGGGTCAATTTATGGCTGGCTATTGATTATCCACTGGATTATTTGTCTGCTTGCTTAACGCACTCTTTATGCTCGTTTCCGTCAGAGTTAAGAGAGAACTGGGTCTGGCCTGTATAGCGGTGACAATCTCCTAATTTGCAGGCCGTCGGTTTGGGCATGCTTTGCCTAAATTAAGACACGTCGGGAAAAGATAGATCCAATTGAGTGGCTTGCAAAACCAATACAAAAGGGAGCAGAGCTAGCTTAAGCGGCGCTTCCATGTTTGTCTGTGATCACCCTCTCTGCCCCCAGTGCTGAGGGGGAGTGGGGGTTCATAATGGCCAATGGCAAAGCTGAATTGTATACGGTTGTGGACGGCCAGTCACAGTGAGAAAGTACCGGAGTTCAGAATGTAACATCAAGCAGCACCAACAGTTCAGTCCCACCTCCGAAAAACTTTCTAAGTGTGGATGGATCGCACCGAACCACGCGGTGGGAATCACACCTGGTTTCCTGACGGAGATCACACATTGAAATTCTTTGGGAGAATTGCGCCCAGTGACTATACCTCAAACGTACTTCATGACAAGCTGGTGTCATGAGAGGCGCCACATAAGTGCCAATTGTTTGCTTCACTCTCGAGCCAGCTTGGTCCACAAACTCTGAAGCGCAGCACCATTTTGTTGTTGCCAACAGGTAGCGCCAAGGCACCTCCTCTTGCTGTGGCCCCCCCCCCCCCCCCCCCCACTGACCATTGTTTATGTTAAGGCCTTCCAGCTGATAGAGGGCATTGCCTCCTGCCCACCACCCCCAACTGCCAGAATGCCATGTTTGCACTGCCAAGGGGCAGTGTACACTGGCGTGTGATGGAAATGGTTAATATGCAGCCTGAGATTACCAAAGAATCTTTACCGGGCAGAAGGAGGCCATTTGGCCCATTGATTCTGCACCAGCTCTCTGAAAGAGCATTCTACCTATTCCCACTCCCCTGCCTTATCCCCGTAACCTTGCACATTCTTTCTTTTCAGATAGAAATCCAACTCCCTTTTGACTTTTCGATTGGCCTGTCTCCACCACCCTCTCAGGCAGTCATTTAAGACTCCGACTCCCTCTGGGTGAAATTGATTTTTCCCCTCACATCACTTTTTGCCCATTATTTTGAATCTGTGCCCTCTGGCACTTGATGAGCAGCAGGGTAGCACAGTGGTTAGTACAATTGCTTCACAGCTCCAGGGTGCCAGGTTCGATTCCCGGCCTGGTCACTGTCTGTGCGGAGTCTGCACGTTCTTCCCGTGTCTGCGTGGGTTTCCTCCGGGTGCTCCGGTTTCCTCCCACAGTCCAAAGATGTGCAGGTTAGGTGGATTGGCCAAGATAAAATTGCCCTTAGTGTCCAAAAAATTGCCCTTAGTGTTGGTTGAGTGGGGTTACTGGGTTATGGGGATAGGGCGGTGTGGGCTTGGGTAGGGTGCTCTTTACAAGAGCCGGTGCAGACTCGATGGGCCGACTGGCCTCCTTCTGCACTGTAAATTCTATGTAAATTCTATGTAAATGTACTCGAGGGGAACAATTTCTCACTATTTACCCTTTTTCCACACCCCTCGGGATCTTACAAACCTCTATCAAGTCTCCCCTCAGCAATCTTCTGTCCAAGGAAAACAAACTCAACCTCTCCAATCTATCCTCATAGCTGGAATTCTTTATCGCCGCGTTACGTCACCCTGGGCTAGTGTGCGGTCAACTCCAGCCCCACAGGCCCCGGAGACCCAACACGTGAATTAACCAATAATCTGTTTAAAGTTCCTGAGATCTTTGACCCTCGTCTGCTCCAGTAACTTACAGGCACCAGATTTGTAAGCAAAATACAAAGAAAATGTTTATTTGTAACAACAATTGAGATAAGACATGCAATGATTATAATAGAATATCTGCAAGCTAGTATATTACTCCCCCCCCCCCTCTTTTACCGTCCCACCATCTACTCAAACACACACAACACAGACACACACAGAGGAAAGGGAAAGGTGTAATATGATAGGGATGAAAATGGAAGAAAGAGAGATGGGTGTCCTTGTTGCTGACATTGAAATCATTGAAGCCGACTATCTAATAATAATAATAATGTTTATTGTCACAAGTAGACTTACATTGACACTGTAGTGAAGTTACTGTGAAAAGCCCCTAGTCGCCACATTCCGGCGCATGTTTGGGTACACAGAGGGAGAATTCAGAATGTCCAATTCACCTAACAGCACATCTTTCGGGACTTGTGGGAGGAAACCGGAGCACCCGGAGGAAACCCACACAGACACGGAGAGGATGTGCAGATTTCACACAGACAGTGACCCAAGCTGGGAATCGAACCTGGGACCCTGGAGCTGTGATGCAATAGTGCAAACCACTGTGCAGCCCTATCTTCCCAGGACGGGGAGTGTTGAAACCACCAGTTGGATTGCTAATGAGGGTCTTCCGGCTGTTACCTTCAGGCAGGACACTCAGGCTGTAGGATCCCCTCTGTGAGTCAATTTAACTTGTATTAACCTGGTCCTTCACTCGGAGGATCTGCCTCAGGTCCTTTTAATTCTGAATTGTTTCCACCTAAATCAGATTAACTATCAGCCTCACTGAGATAAGATTAGAGTTCTCCACATGAGATTTTTAAAACAGTTTTCAAACAACCCAGCCTGCCTGCAGCTGGTGCTGAACTGGATTTCCCTGCAGGTTAAACTGACTGTGCAGAGAGAAAGGACTTTTCTTCAGGTCTTTAGAGAGTGATCAGAGCTGTGGTCCTCTAGCTTTGTGATCAAATCAAAAACTGAAAGCAAACACACACAAAGTAGGGAACATTCTGGAGCGAAGAGCACCAATCAGCATCTAGTGTCAGTTGAGACCCGGGAATATAAACTGGTCCATTGGCTGACAACCAAGTCCATCAAGAGGTATCATCATTGATGTCAGAGCAGCAGTGCAGCATGCTGGGGGTCTCCTGGTTTTGATTTAAAGGTGCAGTTCATCTT
The DNA here is from genome assembly GCF_047496885.1 of Scyliorhinus torazame. Taxonomy (NCBI): domain Eukaryota; kingdom Metazoa; phylum Chordata; class Chondrichthyes; order Carcharhiniformes; family Scyliorhinidae; genus Scyliorhinus; species Scyliorhinus torazame. The sequence continues at coordinate 203,626,834 of NC_092718.1, forward strand.
AAAGGTATAGGCAAGTTTTTATTGTCCAGGTACAGGAATTATAAAAGCCAAAAGAACAGGACATAAATGAAAACAAAGGGGCCGACAAGGATTTACAAGAGGATCCTTGCTCCCTGAATCATTCTTGCAATAGATATGGATGAAAAAGGCCATTCAACACATTTGTGGTCCTCCACCTTGAATGAATACTCAGTTATCCCTTCACATTCACCAGTCTAGCTTTTTCCGTTCACTCTGTTTGCTACTGTGGTCATGGACTCGGCAGTCATCATAGGAACATAGCGACTGCTGGATGAAAAAAGATGAAGGTCCATCTGGTTTTCCTTCTGCCATCCTGATAGATACACGATACAACAATAATGGAATTGTCGGCTAATCATAGCATTCAATCTCTATCAATTATTCTGCACCAGACCCGGACATGATGCAGAGAAAATTCCCAGTGGCAGGGAGCTTTGGGAACCGTAACTTAGCGTACGTCATATCACAGATGACTCATGCGTATTCTGTCCCAAAATGTTATTTTCTGCAAAAAGTCTATCTAATTTCCATTTGAATAAATCAACACTAACTGCTTCTTCCACTGTCTGCCCAGGGAGTCAGCAAATGCACTGGAAATTTTAAAAAGCACACTCAATTAACGAGGCAAACAAAAAAGAACTCTTAAACAAAACAAAATCATGCATTAACTACAGAATCCATCAGAAAATGCTCTGGCACCCCTCATTATTGGAGAGTGGAGACATATTTCCCACATCTGTATTACAGCCTGTGCCATGTTGTGGATTTAATGAGGCAACCTCAAATGACCAAAAGATCAGAGCTCAACGGTAGATACAGTTAGAAGTCTTTCAACAGCAGGTTAAAGTCCAACAGGTTTGTTTTAAACACTAGTTTTCGGAGCACTGCTCCTTCCTCAAGGATTCACTTGAGGACGGAGCCGTGCTCCGAAAGCTGGTGTTTGAAACAAACCTGTTGGACTTTAACCTGGTGTTGTAAGACTTCTGACTGTGCTCACCCCAGTCCAACGCCGGCACCTCCATCCACATCAATGGTAGATGAGCTGCGAGCTGCGGCCCCTCGATGAATGATTCACCCTGGGACTCTTGAGGATTTGAGCCCCTTTAAAGGGGTTCAAATTATTCATTGCGGTGTTTTGGGGTCCAATGGGTGGAATCTTGTCACTTCAGTGTTTGCACCAATGATGGGGTGATTTGCAGAGCAGGAATCTGGGCACATGAGTAGAGGGCCTGCAAGTTGAACTTTCTGGAAGGTGTCCAATTAAGAAGCCGCTTCTGGGATCGCCCTCCAATTAAGGGTGGGGAAGGGGCGGGATGACACGTCGTGATAGTGATTGAGCGTGTAGAATTTAAACAAATACACAGCGGCTGCAGAGATGGTTTGTGTTGCGGTGACTTGGAGGACCCACTTCCGAAGGAAATGCGAGGACGGTGGCGAAGGCTTGCAGCCATGTTACGTTGTGACAGCCTCCCGCAGAAACCACCAGCAACTACCAGCGGAACGGTGGCACAATGGTTGGCACTGCTGTCTCACAGCACCAGGGACCCGGGTTCGATTCCGGCCTTGGGTTATTGTCTGTGTGGAGTTTGCACGTTCTCCCCGTGTCTGCGTGGGGTTCCTCCGAGTGCTCCGGTTTCCTCCCACAGTCCAAAGATGTGCAGGTTAGGCGGGGTTATGGGGTTACGAGGTTAGGGTGGGAAGTGGGCCTTGGTGGGGGGCTCTTTCAGAAGGTCAGTGCCGATTCAATGGAATGAATGGCCTCCTTCTGCACTATAGGAATTCTATAATATCCTTACCAAAGCCACTCTAGTTAATATGAGCCTCAATGACCTTTTTCTGACATCAGAAGACTCTGCCTATGGCTGACCTCAGGCTTGTCTCTCTCCCTGTTCGTAGCATTGAGTAGATACCAGCTGTAGGCCTCAATGACCTCCGGCTCTGCATTCGCCTCCTCTCAGCTGTGTGTCCCCTGTCCTCTGCTGGCAATTAGCCATTGCCGGCTCAAAGTTTCTCTCAATTGCCTTCCTGCTGCCACTATGCTGGTAGCTGACAAGACTCCCAACCCGACCTGGGAAAGCTGGAAGTAGGTGGGAAGGCATTGGGATACCAGCCAAGTGTCATTGTTCCCGATTTCCCAGGCCTCCCCCCACCTCCATCAGCCAGGAAATTCCGCCCCCCCCATTCCACCTCCATAACTTCAACGTAAGAAAATCAATTTCCAGGCATCACAAATAGACATATGAAAAATGGATACAAAATCCAGAAAGTGTAGATTAGATTGGGTGATCGACAGGGAGCTTTGTCAAAAAGTTAAGTTTGGTGTTTGGCAAAGCTGCCCTAATGGCTAAATGAAAATGTTGCAAATACCTGATACAGTTCATTCAGCAAATGGAATGGGAAGCCACATGATAATGCTTTAGATGTAGATGAAAGGTTAACACTCAAGCTTTCAACCTATCTTTCCTTTTCAGGCTCCAATTACCCTGCTGCATTTTCCTGTCTCAATCTCGGATGTGCAGTTCTCTCTTGTTTTTAATCTCTGCTCTAAAGGTTGCCTTTCATAAGCCAGTTTGATATAGGCACGTTAAAAGGCAGCGATATTGTACTAAATTGTTACACAACACAGAGGGAGGGAGAAACCCAAGTCCCTAAGTCACTCTTCCTTACTGAGCTGACACTAAAGTTACTGGCACTGCCTTGGAGCAGGATGCCACACAGACTGAAAGGCCCCAGCTCCCATTCCGGGTCGGAGAGGATCTGAACTGATTGCTCTTGGCCTCGTGAGTGGAGTGTCATCCAGGCTCTCCTGTTCCTCCTGAGTCCCGCTGGGAATCGCCTGCATTGACGTTTGCTAAGGACAGGATCAGGCTGGGCTGCGATGTTCTCCACGTTTCAATAGCTGGCGCGAGGGCCACCACTTGCTGTCTGCCAACTCACTCTTCTTTGCCCATGTCCCCCGTTAATGGGCAAAAAAAGAAAATAAATCCCTGCCCTTGCCCATGTGGCTATGTGAGGAATAGCTACACAGGTGAATCAGTCAGCCAGGACCCTAACCCTATCGCTCCTCCAGTCCCCTCCCCCCCCCCCCATGCTCATCCTCAAATACTGGCATGAGGTCTCACCTGAATAGCAAAACCTGGACTCAGTTTCACACCCAAAAGACGCACCTGCTCAGTACTGCACTGGAGTGGCAACCCTCCGTGATCAAGGTCTGGATTGGGGCTTGAACCCAAAACGTTCTGACTCAGAGGTGAGAATCACGAAGGCTGGTGCCTCCGGGCATACGGACGCTACGTGCAACACAATGACTCTGCAGTCAAACGGCTAATGGATGTAAACCGAGGCCCCTTCTGTCGAACAAACCAGGGTCCCTGTGTCAGATTTTCAATCAGCTGTCTTAAGAATATCACATCCTCTTCAGACCCCTGACAGCGAATAGATTGGACTTGTAGGCACATCTTGGCACATATAATGTGTCCAAAGTGTAATCTTTTACCCTAACGGCTCCCAGATGCAGTGTTATTACTAAAGAGAGTACTTACACTTTTATCATCATTATCCAGCCTCTCAAATGCATCGTGAAACTATTAGAGAAAATGAAATATTTCTCGGTATGGAAGTAAGCAATCCATTTGTTGAAAAATGAGACATAAACCATCCACTCAGAGAGTTGGGAACTAATGTTTTGTGTTGAATTACATTCTGGGAAACGAAAACACTCCTCCTGTGTCAGTGTGATTTTATTTCTCCTTCTCCGAGCCATCAATTAGTTTAAAGTCCACCAGGTTTGTTTCGATGTCACTAGCTAGTGACATCGAAACAAACCTGTTGGACTTTAACCTGGTGTTGTAAGACTTCTTACTGTGCTCATCCCAGTCCAACACCGGCATCTCCACAGCAATTAGTTTGTTTATAAGGGTCATGAAAACAGGTTCTGCATTTAGTGGTCCCTCACATCTGGCGGAAAGATAGCAGAGTCAGGTCAAAGGCAACCATTGGCTCCTTGTTCTAAAAACAGGACCTGGTGGAAATGCGCAGGCAGCATCTGTGGAGAGAGAAACCATTTCAGCTCTTTGTTGGCGAGTCGACTTCCTGTTTTGATTTGTCGTCTGAACATCCGGGACAAGTAACGCAATAAGCATGTCACGTTTATCACCCGTGAGCCGCTCGGAGGTTGCCATTTTAAAGCCAGAGGGCTGGCTTGTCCAACTGAGCTGTTGTATGATGGAGGTACACGGAAGGAGAGGCATACGGACTCGAATCGACAAATCTGTTTCTCCCTCCACAGATGCTGCCAGACCTGCTGAGTTTTTTCTCCTAGCATTTGGGGTTTTTATTTCAGATTTCCAGCATCTGCAGTATTTTGCATTCAGGCCAGCGGTGAAATGGGCCTCACGTTTGGTTAGCTCAATGAAGATCTATAGGGTTGGGATTGGGCTAGTGACCAAATAGATCATGGCTTGATTCATAGAATCCCCACAGTGTAGAAGGAGGCCATTCGGCCCATCGGGTCTGCACCAGGCCTTGGAAAGAGCACCCTACTTAAGCCCACGCCTCCACCCTATCTACGTAACTCAGGAACCCCACCTAACCCTTTGGACACTAAGGGGCGATTTAGCATGGCCGATCCACCTAACCTGCACTTCTTTGGACTTTCACATCGATCAATGTGGTGACTGTGCTTAGACTGCGCGGAGTGAACGATATTACACCCGGCAGGTGGACAATGACTTGGGTTTCTAGAATGGGCAGCAAGCAAACCCAAATTGTCAGAGTAGTTTTCACGAGCTACAGAAATTACGTCCACTGGAGTGGCTAAACTCAGCTCATCAGATTGAATATTCAATGGTTCAGAATTGCACTGCACAAGTTACCCCAGTGAATTCCTGTCATGTGCAATATTTTCGGATTTTGTCGGGCCTGTTTCACAAGGAGAAGTAAAAATTGCTGAGGTTCTGCAGGAAAAGGTCTTCATATAGACTGCCAGCTCTCCCACTGGAAACAAGCAGGAGCCTAATTAGTATATTAAAATAAATCACCTATGGATGCCATTTTTAGATCAACTAGTGTTGTCTTTACCGCCTCCCACAGAGTTACCCACAATCAGATTGGTCGGTTGCTGTTTGCATCGGTACTCAACCGGATCATAAGCTCCAATTGGATAAAGCAGATCGCATTAAGCGTTGGGGGGGGGGGGGGGGGTGGGGGGGGGAATCACGCCCATTAACTCCGATTCTCTCTCCACAGATGCTGCCCCATCTGGTGCAATAGTATTGTCACTGGACTAGAAATCCAGAGACCCAGGTTAATCCTCTGGGGCCCTACGTTCAAATACCATCACGGCAAATGGTGAAATTTGAATTTAATAAACACCTGGAATTAGAAGATGTCGTGAAATCATTGTCGACTGTTGTTCACTGATGCCCTTATAACAAATAAACAAAAAAGTAATGGTGATCATCAAACTATCATCGATTGTCGTAAAAACGCACATGGTTCACTGATGTCCTGGACAGAAGAAAATCTGCCTTCCAGACCTGGTCTGACTTCAGACCCACAGCAATGCGGTCGACTCTTCACTGCCCTCTGAAATAGCCTCGCAAGCCACCCAGTTCAAGGGTAATTAGGGATGGACAATAACCACTGGTCTTCTTGGTGATGCCCACAAACCATGAAAGAATACAATGACATTTTCTTCAACTTGAGAAAGTATAAGATTCGGTACTTCCTGGGCGGCACGGTAGCACGGTGTTTAGCACTTTGCTTCACAGCTCCAGGGACCCAGGTTCGATTCCTACTAGGGTGACTGTGCGGAGTCTGCACGTTCTCCCCATGTCTGCGTGAGTTTCCTCCGGGTGCTCCGGTTTCCTCCCACAGTCCAAAGACATGCAGATTAGGTGAATTGGACATTCTGAATTCTCTCTCCGCGTACCCGAACAGGTGCCGGAATATGGCAACTAGGGGCTTTTCACAGTAACTTCATTGCAGTGTTAATGTAAGCCTACTTGTGACACTATTAAAGATTATTATTAACTTGTCTAATATAATTCCTGATGTTGGATTTTGAAAGAATTAGGGAATTACAGAGCATTTCACGTCCAGCCAACCGTGAATAATGGCCAGAATTCTCTGGCCATTCCCTGGCGGTGAGATTCTTTGGTCCTGCCGGCATGTACCCCCGCCCGCTGGTTTCCCAGCGGCATGGAGTGGCTTCAATTGGAATTCACATTGACAGCGGCGGGAGCAGAGAATCGCGCCGCCAATGAACAGCATGCTGCCTGCCGTCGCCGAGAAACCCGCGATAGAGCTGGTGGGGAGGGAGATGGGATAGAGGTGGCCAGGAGAGAGGGGGAGGTGGGATAGAGCTGGCCGGGCGAGAGGGGGAGGTGGGATAGAGCTGGCCGGGCGAGAGGGGGAGGTGGGATAGAGCTGGCCGGGCGAGAGGGGGAGGTGGGATAGAGCTGGCCGGGCGAGAGGGGGAGGTGGGATAGAGCTGGCCGGGCGAGAGGGGGAGGTGGGATAGAGCTGGCCGGGCGAGAGGGGGAGGTGGGATAGAGCTGGACGGGAGAGAGGGGGAGGTGGGATAGAGCTGGCCGGGCGAGAGGGGGAGGTGGGATAGAGCTGGACGGGAGAGAGGGGTGGTGGGATAGAGCTGGACGGGAGAGAGGGGTGGTGGGATAGAGCTGGCCGGGCGAGAGGGGGAGGTGGGATAGAGCTGGCCGGGCGAGAGGGGGAGGTGGGATAGAGCTGGACGGGAGAGAGGGGTGGTGGGGTAGAGCTGGACGGGAGAGAGGGGTAGTGGGATAGAGCTGGACGGAAGAGAGGGGTGGTGGGAGAGAGCTGGATGGGAGAGAGGGGGAGGTGGGATAGAGCTGGCCGGGCGAGAGGGGGAGGTGGGATAGAGCTGGACGGGAGAGAGGGGGAGGTGGGATAGAGCTGGCCGGGAGAGAGGAATGGTGGGATAGAGCTGGACGGGAGAGAGGGGGAGGTGGGATAGAGCTGGACGGGAGAGAGGGGGAGGTGGGATAGAGCTGGATGGGAGAGAGGGGTGGTGGGATAGAGCTGGACGGAAGAGAGGGGTGGTGGGATAGAGCTGGACGGGAGAGAGCGGTGGTGGGATAGAGCTGGACGGGAGAGAGGGGTGGTGGGATAGAGCTGGACGGGAGAGAGGAATGGTGGGATAGAGCTGGACGGGAGAGAGGAATGGTGGGATAGAGCTGGACGGGAGAGAGGGGGAGGTGGGATAGAGCTGGACGGGAGAGAGGGGGAGGTGGGATAGAGCTGGACGGGAGAGAGGGGGAGGTGGCTTAGAGCTGGCCGGGCGAGAGGGGGAGGTGGGATAGAGCTGGACGGGAGAGAGGGGTGGTGGGATAGAGCTGGACGGGAGAGAGGGGGAGGTGGGCTAGAGCTGGACGGGAGAGAGGGGTGGTGGGATAGAGCTGGACGGGAGAGAGGGGTGGTGGGATAGAGCTGGACGGGAGAGAGGGGTGGTGGGATAGAGCTGGACGGGAGAGAGGGGTGGTGGGATAGAGCTGGACGGGAGAGAGGGGGAGGTGGGATAGAGCTGGCCGGGCGAGAGGGGGAGGTGGGATAGAGCTGGACGGGAGAGAGGGGGAGGTGGGATAGAGCTGGACGGGAGAGAGGGGTGGTGGGATAGAGCTGGACGGGAGAGAGGGGTGGTGGGATAGAGCTGGACGGGAGAGAGGGGTGGTGGGATAGAGCTGGACGGGAGAGAGGGGGAGGTGGGATAGAGCTGGCCGGGGCGAGAGGGGGAGGTGGGATAGAGCTGGACGGGAGAGAGGGGTGGTAGGATAGAGCTGGACGGGAGAGAGGGGGAGGTGGGATAGAGCTGGACGGGAGAGAGGGGTGGTCGGATAGAGCTGGACGGGAGAGAGGGGGAGGTGGGATAGAGCTGGCCGGGGCGAGAGGGGGAGGTGGGATAGAGCTGGCCGGGCGAGAGGGGGAGGTGGGATAGAGCTGGACAGGTGAGAGGGGTGGTGGGATAGAGCTGGCCGGGCGAGAGGGGGAGGTGGGATAGAGCTGGACAGGTGAGAGGGGTGGTGGGATAGAGCTGGCCGGGCGAGAGGGGGAGGTGGGATAGAGCTGGACAGGTGAGAGGGGGAGGTGGGATAGAGCTGGCCGGGCGAGAGGGGGAGGTGGGATAGAGCTGGCCGGGCGAGAGGGGGAGGTGGGATAGAGCTGGACAGGTGAGAGGGGTGGTGGGATAGAGCTGACCGGGCGAGAGGGGGAGGTAGGATAGAGCTGGACGGGAGAGAGGGGTGGTGGGATAGAGCTTACCGGGAGAAAGGGGGAGGTGGGATAGAGCTGGCCGGGAGAGGGGGGGGAAGGTGGGATAGAGCTAGTGATGGGGGAGGGAGGGGTGGGATAGAGTTGGGGGAGGAGGTATTGGGGAGTGGGATAGAGCTGGGGGAGGGGGAGGCGGGATAGAGCTGGGGGAGGGGGAGGCGGGATAGAGCTGGGGGAGGGGGAGGTGGGAGAGAGCCAGTGGGGAGGAGGAGGCGGGTTAGAGCTGGGGGTGGGGGTTGGGATAGAGCTGGGAGAGGGGGAGTGGGATAGAGCTGGGGGAGGGAGGAAGGGTGGGTGGGATAAAGCTAGTGGATGAAAAGCAAAAACCGATGTGAGTGAAAATTTCCCTCCGTCCATCTCACAGCTTTCAGAACCAGTAAAATAACACCTCATCGTGGGCATCGTTGCTCACTAAATAAGTGGTCTTTAACAGATTAATTAAGACGTTTATAGCTGACAAAACCCCCGTCTTCACCAGTGTCTCCATCAATCACAGCACACAACTTGATAGCAGCATGGTAGCTATTGACCCATATTGTCCTTCTTTGCTGGGGAGAAGTGGTTTGATCAAGCGGTATCACCCTCAAACCTATGGCTCACACAGGCTCCAGATGTCTCAACTGCGAGAGTTAATCAAGATTGGTATTACCACCTTTAAAATCACTTCAGTGGATTAGCCCCTCTCATTAACATAAACTGTTAGCCGGGATTGGCTAGTTTAATCAGTTTTGAAGCTCTCCCTGCCTGTGCTCTGTAACGGATATGTGCTAAAATTCCCACTGAAGCGATAGCGTTACTGAAACTTGATCGAGACATAATTTAAATATTTTAATAAATTTAAATAATTACACTGGACAATCTGCTCACCAGTAGCTATGGCAGTGGGACGCTGAAGCTAAAGTGTGCAAATCTTTGAGATCATCTCTGCAGATTGATGGCACTGATATCCTAATATGACTAAGGATTGATGACTGCGACCTTATCAGAACAACTTTATTGAGGAGTAAATTACAATCAAATCTCTGAAATTCCGTGGCTTATACACATCATAAATATTTATTGACTATTTTGATTTATTCCAAGGTAACGGGGGGGGGGGGGTTGTGCAGATGCCTGATAAACAAAACATCCCATGAGGAATAGTGAAAGAAAATATACATCCAATATTTAATATCTCTGAAATACTATACATAATCCGCACTCAGCTGACTGCCACCTTCAATCACGGAAGAGGGCTATTTGGGCAAAAATTGTGCCACCTGTCCTTGGCAAGGCTTCACCAGTACAGGAAGAGATTTTTAAAAATATGTATTTTACCCAGTTAACTACAGGAGGAACTCCATCAGGCTCACTCGCCTGCTGCCCCTGTCAATTACCTGGTGTTCAATTGGTTCATACATTTATCCTTACAGGTGCCTTAGCTCATATTTCTCCCCTCAAACAACATCCCAAATAATAAGACACGATTACCTTTTTATTTATCGCATTACTCTTTCTGGGAGCTTGCTGTGTGCTGAATGGCTGCTGCGAGTCCTACATCATGACAGTCACCGTGCTCCTAAAGTACTTCACCAGCTGTGAAGTGCTTCGGGATGTCCCGGCGGTGGGAAAGACGCTCTAGAAATGCGAACACTCTTTTCATTTTTACACAACAGCGAAGTTCCAGGCGTGGCCCAAGCCGGGTTACTGCCCGCTTATCTCATGGGGCGGCATGGTCACACAGTGGTTAGCACTGTTGCTTTACAGCGCCAGGCACCCAGGTTCGATTCCCGGCTTGGGTCACTGTCTGTGCGGAGTCTGCACTTTCTCCCCGTGTCTGCGCGGGTTTCCCCCGGGGTGCTCCGGTTTCTTCCCTCAAGTCCTGAAAGACGTGCTTGTTAGGTAAATTGGACAATCTGAATTCTCCCTCAGTGTACCCGAACAGGTGCCGGAATGTGGTGACTAGGGGATTTTCACAGTAACTTCATTGCAGTGTTAACGTAACTTGTGACACAAATAAAGATTATTATTATGTGAACTATCTGAATAATGACGGGCAGGAAAAGACCCCTGGTCCACCCAGCCTGTCCCACACTACTGTGGAGCCCTGAGCGCATTGCGATACCTACACTCCCCGCTCCATCTGAAAACCTTCTGAAACCTGGAGAGAAAGATAATAACCTGGGGCAACTTGGGGAGGGGAAAAATATGGGAAATCCTTTTTTTCTGACCCACTCAGGAGAAGAAATCTAGTCTAGGGGCAAAGTTTTCCAGGTCCTGCTGCGGTGGGATTGATGCTGGGTTGGAGGGGGCAGTGGGGGGGGGGGGGGGCAGTGGGGCAATGCAGCGGGAGCTGAAAAGCCGGATTCCCGCTGGTGTACAATGACAGCAGGATCCTGTGCTCTGGCCAGTCATGGGGGGTTGTGATTCCTGTTCGAGGCTGACCAGTAACCCCGTTAATAGGTTGCAGATGAAGGGCCGACTGGAATGGCTCACCCCCCCCCCCCCCCCCTCTCGTCACCCAATCGTCCGCACTGCCACTGGGAAATCCCACCGGTCCACAGCACATCTGGATCAACATGGCGTGTACACATCAGCACTTGCCTGAAGAAGGCCTGGGTCGGCCCCTGGTGTTTGAGATGGCGGCTGCCAGCGACCGTGGGCCCCGGAACATGCAGCAGTGGGTGTGGGGAGCACCATTCAGGTGGATCGTCCAGCTTCAGTGTCTTTGAGGGTGTCAATCTCCCAGCCTCAGAGTGTTCCTGGGTGGGTCCATCTTCTCTCTTCAGGAGGTCCTTCTGCTTTCTTCGGAATGTTCCTGGGTGGGTCCATCTTCGATCTTCAATGATGGGTCAGTTATGTCGGATACCTTTTTAAAATGCCACCTGGATATGATGGTGGGACACTAGCCTCCTAACCCGCCCTGCTGTGCGAAATGTTGCGAAATCACCCCCCCCCCCCAAACATATTTAATAAACATAGAACATACAGTGCAGAAGGAGGCCATTCGGCCCATCGAGTCTGCACCGACCCACTTGAGCCCTCACTTCCACCCTATCCCCGTAACCCAATAACCCCTCCTAACCTTTTTGGTTACTAAGGGCAATTTATCATGGCCAATCCACCTAACCTGCACGTCTTTGGCTGTGGGAGGAAACCGGAGCACCTGGAGGAAACCTACGCAGACACGGGGAGAACATGCAGACTCCGCACAGACAGTGACCCAGCAGGGAATCGAACCTGGGACCCTAGTGCTGTGGTGCTATCCACTTGTGCTACCGTGCTGCCCCATAAGGTGGTGATCGCCTGATACAGTGCAAGTTCCCACCAGCCTCCATGGTGGGAAACCCCATCCCCACAACCCGCCACAGGACTTGACCCAAGAGCAGAGAATTCCGCGCTCGGATTTTAGCAATTCCAGGTTGGAGGGTGATGGGAGAGAGAAGAGACCTCGGCCTGCTTTGCTGCTCCTTGTCACTGACCCTGTTGTCAAGTGTAATGCGCAAGGACATTGAGCGGAGGTGGGGGAGGGGGGTGGACAGGATTTGATTGCATTGGCACGCCTCCCATAGTCAAACAGCATAAACAATGGTTGCCTGGGTAAGGTATTGGAGGGTGCCTGGGAACTGTACTCAGCACCATGTCAATGCCTTGGAAAGAGAAGGGAGGATGTGCTCGGCATGTGCTTACAAATTCCAGAGTTTTAAAAAAAGTTTCGAGTACCCAATTCAGTTTTTCCAATTAAGGGGCAATTTTGCGTGGCCCGGGGCAGCACGGTGGCGCAGTGGGTGAGCACTGCTGCCTCACGGCGCCGAAGTCCCAGGTTCGATCCCGGCTCTGGGTCACTGTCCGTGTGGAGTTTGCACATTCTCCCCGTGTTTGCGTGGGTTTCGCCCCCACAACCCAAAGATGTGCAGGCTAGGTGGATTGGCCACACTAAATTGCCCCTTAATTGGAAAAAATGAATTGGGTACTCGAAATTTAAAAATAAAAAAAAATAAAAAAATTTAGCGTGGCCAATCCATCTACCCTGCACATCATTTGGGATGTGGGGGCGAAACTCACGCAAACACGGGGAGAATGTGTAAACTCCACACGGACAGTGACCCAGAGCCGTGATCGAACCTGGGACCTCAGCGCCGTGAGGCAACAGGGCTAACCCACTGCGCCACCGTGCTGCCCTGGCGTGTGTTTACAAGAGGTAGCCCCCTACATCTCTCCTCTGTGTCTCCCAACCAACTCACCTGACATCCTTGGGATTAGGTCTTGTTGCAGCAGTGACACTCCATAGTGTGTGTTCCCATTGTGTCCTGTTCTATACCAGAGCACTGTCCTCCTACTTGATAAACTTTCTTACAGTAGGAAAATAGCAAAGAATCCACGTAACTAGTCAGCGCCACCTCTAATGCTGCCACATTCAGTGATAGTGGCAGATGTACCAGCAGGATTTAGATACAGGGTCTGAAATCAATTCTCTATCACGGCTGTCAGGTTAATCTTAGCAAATAACACAAGAGTATCTACTCTTACAGCCATGTCTTAAATCAAACGGAGACAGCTAACAGTGTGTTACTGGCAGCCTGAGACCGGACTAAATCGGCCCCTTGCCACATCAACCATTTGTATCTGGGCACTGGGCAGATGTTGAACAGCTGTTGAGTTTTTTTTTTGCCGGATGCAGGGTTCACTTCATGGGCTGGGTTGCACATTGAGGACAGGGTCCCCGCACTCCAACGTAAATGTCGGGGACTCCCTGCCTCCACTTAGCTAGATTGCTCCACTTGAGATTTCCAGGCCACGTCCCCTTCAATGAGTATGAGGCAGGGCTTCCGTCCATCACCAGGAGGACGTCCCACCTCATAGAGCTGCCAGCCAATCTGCACAGCAGCACGCCGGCCGGAGTGGTGGCCATTGCTGGTACTGCAGGTAGGCCAAGGACAGGTGGAATGCAGTGATGGATCCGGACATGGAAACATAGAAAATAGGAGCAAGTGTAGGCCATTCGGCCCTTTGAGCCAGTTCCGCTATTTAATATAATCTCAATGCCATACAGCCGCACTCTCCCCATACCCCTTGATGCCTTTAGAGTCCAGAAATCTATTTCCTTCTTAAGTATATTCAGTGACTTGGCCTTCTGTGATAGAGAATTCCACAGGCTCACCATCCACCGGGTGTAGAAATTTATCCTCATCTCAGTTCTAAATGGCCTACCCCATATTATATTATAATATGAGAATGTGACCCTTTGGTTTAGGTACGCCACCCCCCCCCCCCCGCCCCCCCAGCCAGAGGAAGCAACTTCCCTTCACCCAGTCGGTCCAGCCCTGTCAAAACTTCATACGTTTCAGTTAGATCCCCTCTCATTTTTCTATAACCCCAGTCAATACAGGCCCAGCATATCCAATCTTTCCCCATACGACAAACATGCCATCCCAGGAATCAGTCTGGTGGACATTTGCTGCACTCCCATCATGGCTAGTGTATCCTTCCTTTCTTCGATAAGGAGACCAAAGCTGAAAGCAATACTCCAGGTGTGGTCTCACAAAGGCCCAGTACAGCTGCAGTGAGACATTCAGGTGTGTCCAGGGTCTTGCTGGGATCAGGCTGACAGGCCCTGGTGAGGAGGTGCAGTGCAGAGGGAAATGTTGGGCAGGGCTGGTGGCGGGGGCGGCTAGGTCGAAGGCGTACATGGGGTGGTAAAGTGGGGTGCGGTGTATGATGCTCTTAATTGGGCTTTAATTGCCCAATAAAACTGCAGTGGGTCCGGGGTGGGCAGGCAGGCACTGGGCAGATGGTACGGCATGCTAACTTATGGGTTCTGCTGCCTGTTTTCTCCTCCACGAGTGACTCATACAATTTACTCTGTGCTCCCGTACAGATTGGCAGGGGGGGGCGGGGAGGGGAGGTGTGAGGGAGGAGGGGATCATAGAACAGGGAAGCAGTGAGGAGAAGACATCTTCTGAGGAAAATAAAGCCAGAGGGAAATTCTGGCTTGGGCCTGCAGGCCACGTTACAGCTGGCTTGACAACGAGCGTTCAGATGACACTATACCCTTGGCTAACTGCAGGAACACCACCGCTAGAGAATAATTGCTATTCTGGTTCTGTGCGTCAGAAATCAGCGTATTATGTCTGTTTGCAAGTATTAAAACGGGATTGTAAGCTTACTAATTTATCAATGGCACAATTTTCCCATCTGCACAGGCATTGGGCCCACTAAATTCACGAGGCAGACTAGGCCCTTCTTTAAGTGCCCAAACAGACGCCTAAAACAGATGTCAGGTCCCTGACATATGCAAATTAGGAGACTAAGGCCAATTTAAGAATCTCATCAAGACATGAGGCGACGAAGGTATCTGCTCTGCTCTAGATTCTTGAACGTGGCTGCCAATAAATGATAATTAAACATCCCTGTGGAGCCAATAGGAACAAACGAGGCAGGAATCAAAATCACCTCTTTCCATTCCTCCACCCCCCCCCCCCCCCCCCACTTCATTGTTGTATGCCCCAACCATCCCCACCCCCTGGTGTGCCAATGCCAGCAAAGTTAGCAGAGCGACCCTGAACTCTTCATTCACGCGAGGCTGCCTGTCGATGCAAGTTTGCTGTCTAGGCCCGAGAACCAATTTCCACCGACTCCCAGGCCTCTCGGATGAGACGTGTGCGTGAAAATAGGACCAGATCAAAATGAACCTCTGTCTTTCTGTCAAATCGATATCATGTGAAAGTGTGCATGTCCCCACACTGTGGGGGTGGGGGTTGGGGTGGGGGGGGCAACAGGAAAGTTTTCTGAGTGGCCATAGTGTGAATCCCAGTTCAATGCAACATTGTCTTGACTACAATTGAACTGCGTCCTTGTTGTCTCAGTTCACAGACAGGACCTCTGGCAAATTGAACTTTCAAAATGTGACATTAATGATAGTGAGAAACAATTGTCACATTCCGGATAGAGTCTGGAATTAATCCTGGATCTAGCGATTTTACTTTGATGTGTTTTCTGTCATGTTATGCGGAGGTGAAAGCGGATCCAAGAATGAAAAAAACAGAAAACCGGTACGACCTGTTTTCTCCTCCCGAGTGATAAAGTCTTATCGCCAGCAGTTAGATTAATTGATCCATGTTTGTGTGCTGTTGCTGATTGAGGATCATTGTCAGGACACCCCAAACCTGCCAATTAAAACGGGACTTTTAATGTGCCCCCGAATAGGTGTTTTACGGTTTATCTAAAGGACACCATTTCTACTACTGAACGTTAGCGCCATAGATATCCTAAATTGTCAATCCAGTCCTGTAGTGGGCCATGAACACACAATCTGCTGTCTTGGAGTGAGCCCAAACTGAAGAGACCATTCAGCCCAGCTTGTCTCTGCTAGCTGAGAAGGGGATATGCAGCCGATTCCTGATTTCCAGCCCTTGGCCAACAGCTCCGGGGGGGGGGTAATCCGGCACTTCAAGTTCATATCCAAGTGTTTTTTAAATGTGATGAAGGTTTCTGCCTCCACCACCCTTTCAGACAGTGAGCGCCAGCACCCCCATCACCCTCTTGATGAACAAATGGCATTCCCCCTCTAATCCTTTTGCTATTTGTTTTAAATCTATGTCCCCTAGTTATTGATCCCTCTGCAAAGAGAAATATCCACTCTACTCGGGTCCTCTCATAATTTTGTACACAATTGAATCTGCCCCCCCCCCCCCCGCCCCTAGCCTCCTCTGTTCCAAAGGAAACAATCCCAGTCCTTCCAATCTTTCTCCATGGTGAAAATTCTCCATCCCTGGCAACATCCGCATAAATCTCTTCTGTGTCCTCTCCAGTGCCATCACGTCCTTTCTGCAGTGACAGGGACTGTGCACAGTACTCCAGCTGTGGTTTAACTACTGTTCAATACTGTTCCAGCGTCACCTCCCGGCTTTTATACTCGATATCTTAGCTAATGAAGGAACGTATCGCAAATGGAATTCTTAACCATCTTATCTACCTGCCCTGCTGTCTTTAAGGACCTGTGAGGCATGTAGTTCCCGATTCCCTCTTCTCAATATCCTACCGGTATTGTGTATTCTCATGCCTCATTTGCTCTCAGTAAATACATTACTGCACATTTCCATTTGCCACTTCTCTGCCCAGCTGCCCAGTCCATTGATGGCTTTCTGCAGTCTACATCGATTTTCCTCACCATCGGCCAAATGGCCAATTTTTGTAACATCGGCAAACTTCCTAAGCGTGCCTCACAGAATCCCGACAGTGCAGAAGGAGGCCATTCGGCCCATCGAGTCTGCATCGATCCTCTGAAAGAACACCCGTACTAGGCCCAATCCCCCACTCTATCCCCGTAACCCCACCTGGGGTCAATTTAGCACGGCCAATCCACCTAACCCGCGTAACTTTGGACTGTGGGAGGAAACCGGAGCACCCGGAGGAAACCCACGCAGGCAAGGGGGAGAATGTGCAAACCCCACACCGACAGTCACCCGAGGTTGGAATCGAACCCGGTTCCCTGATGCTGCAAGGCAGCAGTGCTAACCACTCTGCTACCGTGCCACCCCTACATTTAAGTCTAAGTTAATGATATTTGGCAAGGGGTTCTGTGGAACTGCACTGGAAATATCTTTCCAGTCATGAAAACACCCGTCGACCATTACCCTTTGCCAGCTTTTGTTCCAACTTTCCCTGGAATCCCTTGCAAAGATGCTTATGGACTACAGTACATCAGTGCTGAACTCTCCTCACCCTCCTTGTTAGCCCCTCAAAATTTTCAATTAGTCATAGGCTAATTAGTTCCTTTATCACATCCACGTTGACTGCCCTTGATTAATCCATGCCTTCCCGAACGCTGATTTACACCGTCACTCAGAATCTTTTCCAATAACCTGAGGTTAGGTTGACTGGCTTGTACCTACCCTTCCTCCCATTGTAAACAAGGTACAATGCTCAGCAAGCCTCCGGTCATCGAGAAAACTAGTTGTTCGCTGAACAGGATTGACTAGAAAGGGCAACGTTAAATTATTCATTGCGACTGCCGCAGGGATTCGTTCAGCCCTGACAGGGGAAACATCTCCGTGAATGAGGCTGACTAGGTGGTTCTAAGTGCACGCGGTCACAAATGGAGTTGTGAGGCAGCACGGTGGCGCAGTGGGTTAGTCCAGCTGCCTCACGGCGCCGAGGTCCCAGGTTCGATCCCGGCTCTGGGTCACTGTCCGTGTGGAGTTTGCACATTCTCCCAGTGTTTGCATGGGTTCCATCCCCACAACCCAAAGATGTGCAGGGTAGGTGGATTGGCCACGCTAAATTGCCCCTTAATTTAATAAAATGAATTGGGTACTCTAAATTTATTTTAAAAAACAAATGGAATTGTGTCTATCTCCTGACAGGAAATATTTAACACCTGCCACTGAGACCGGATCATAGTTTATTTCTCACCTCAGACTTGCATCCTCATTATATTATAATCCTGGAACAAACGACTGCGGTGCAAACACTGAAATGTTAATGAGGCTGACTCTGCTGCCTCTCAACAAGTATGGACCTATCTGAGGAGACGGATTTGGTCTACTTGTCTGGAAGAAGGAAGTTGAACAATCAGGGACCCACATAGTTTCTGTATTGCTGAGCTGTGTGGGCTTCCCCATTGGGTAAGGTCCAATCAGGAGACATCCCAGACCCACCCTGCTCATTACTTGCCAGCAAATTTTGGACCCCTAACGACTGTACTGGGCATTGGCGAGATCACATCTGGAGAATGGACTACGGCATTGATCTCCTTAGCTGAGGAAAGATGCAAGTGCATTCGGAACACTTCAGGGAAGCAGTTCAGAGAAGGGTTACTGGACTAACACGAGGAATGAGCAGGTTGTCTTATTCCGAAAGGTTAGCTTTGTCACTGCCCGGGTGGAGTTTGCACATTCTCCCCGTGTCTGCGTGGATTTAACCCCCACAACCCAAAAGATGTGCCAAAGGTGGATTAACCACACTAAATTTTCCTTTAATTGGAAATAAAAATGATTGGGTACTCTAAATTTATTTTTTAAAAAGCTTTGTAACCACTAGAGTTTAGAAGAGTAAGAGTAAGTAGAAGATCCTGAGGGTTCTTTACAGAGTGGATGCAGGGAGGATGTTTCCTCTTGTCAGAGATCTAGAACGAGAGGTCATTGCTTAAAAATAAGGGGTTGCTCATTTAAGACAGAGATGAGGAGAAATGTTTTCCCTCAGGGGGTGGTGAGTCTCTGGAACTCTCTTCCTCAGAAGGCAGTGGAAGCATTTGAATACTTTTAAGGCAGAGCTGGATAGATTCTTGACTAACAAGGGGGTGAAAGGTTATCGGGGGTTGGCAGGAATGTGGGGTTGAAGTTACAACCAGATCAGCCATGACCTTATTGAATGGCGGAGCAGGCTCGAGGGGCCGAGTGGCCTACTCCTGCTCCTAATTCGAATGTTCGTATGTTTAGGTGTTTTTCTTTACTACTTACCAAGTAGACCTTCAGGTCTTCAGCCTTCATGGCTACCAATCCAGCTGCTGGCCAGGGGGCCTCCGAAGCAGAGAGTCAGAAGCAGGGTCTCTCAGTCTCGCAGCTGTGCTGTATTTTCCAGTCAGTCTTTCAGGGCCAGGCCCTGCTGCAGTGGGCACTCACTACAGTGTCCTGGGGCACTGATCCTGGGATAGGAAATCCTGACGCTGCAAAGTCTAGGTGGATAGGCAGCACCAAAGGGGGGAGTGCGAAGTGCGGGTGTGAGGGGGACAGAGGGCCACAGAAAGGGTACATTTTTGGATAGACACGTAAAGCTACGCCATATATCTCTGTACGTTTGAGGATTATAAGGACCATCCTTTTTTTAAAAGAAATTTAGTGTACCCAATTATTTTTGTTCCAATTAAGGGGCAATTTAGCAAGTTCAATCCACCTAGCCTGCACATCTTTGGGTTGTGGGGGCGAAACCCACGTAAACACGGGGGAGAATGTGCAAACTCCACACGGTTAGTGACCCAGAGCCGGGATCGAACCTGGGACCTCGGCGGCGTGAGGCAACAGGCTAACCCACTGCGCCACCGTGATGCTCTTATAAGGACCATCCTGTGCATTCTGACACATGGTGCCACAGTGCTTAGTATTGCTGCCTCACAGCGCCAAGGACCCGGGTTCGATTCCGACCTTGGGTAACCGTCTGTGTGGAGTTTGCGCGTTCTCCCCGTGTGTGCGTGGGTTTCCTCCGGGTGCTTCGGTTTCCTCCCATAGTGAGTGATAGGCTTACATGTATATGTGGGTGGTAAAGTCAACACATTGTGTGTGTGGGGGGGGGGGGGGGGGGGGGGGGGGGGAGGGGTAAGAGTGAAGTCAGTGATAGATTCACTCAAAGTGGGGAGGGGGTGGGATGAAGTAGTGCTGGGCCCACATGGTCCCTTTTAACTCTCAGGTATCAACCACATTTTGGATTTTTTGTAGAGGCCAGAGGGGACAGGCCCTTGCGCTGAGGTCAGTCGTCCTGCTTCTTTAGGCCCACGGGGAAACCAATAACAACCGGGCCTCTTCCTGGCCCTGGAATCATCCTCCACTGACAATCCTGGCCATTTTCAGCCCCTCAGCCACAGTCAGGTAGCCATGGCTTCAAGGTCATGTCAGGGTTGGACTGATATAACTGGACCTTGACTCTTCAATATTTATTCTGGTCTAACTTTTCTACACTCTTAATCATTTTTATTATTTAAAAAAAATATTTATTTTTTAATATAAATTTAAAGTACCCAATTCATTTTTTCCCAATTAAGGGGCAATGTAGCATGGCCAATCCACCTACTCTGCACATCTTTGGGCTGTGGGGGTGAGACTCATGCAGACACGAGGAGAAGTGCAAACGCCACACGGACGGCGACCCGGGGCCAGGATCGAACCCGGGTCCTTGGCGCCATGAGGCAGCAGTGCTATCCGCTGCGCCACCATGCCCCCACTACACTCTTAATTATACACATAGCTCGATAACATTTGTCTTTCAGATGTTTCCTTCCTCGGGTGAAAATCTCAAATGTCTCTAATCAGTGGCCTGTTAACTCAGATCGCTAACATTGAAGGATCGACCTTGTTCATTGCTTCTAGCCTTTGTTTCTTGGCCACCAACACTGAACGTGAGATTCAAGGTGCCGGCTGTCTGTCCAAAGTGCAAAAAGATTTGCTTAATACATCCTCCAGCTTGCATTCGACTGTTTATGGATATCTAGTCCGATATCCTACAGGCCTTGGCCATTGCTGGTCTTCGTTGACTGGTGTTGTAAGCAACGTGTTTGCCTGTTTTGCCTTACCACAAGGACGTTTAATGGCATAATAACTGTGGTCAATTGAACACTCCTGAGACGTTTAGCTCTTTGACGAGCAGCTACTTAACAATTGCAACACAAATTCTTGACAAGATCTTGCTGGCAGTACAAGATTCCCAACCTTTTCCCTAATTGGCTTTTAAAAGGCCCATGTATGTTGCCAACTGACTGAGTGGTTAGTGCAGAAACGCTGCAGAGTTATACAGAATTCACAGCATGGAAAGAGACCACTTGGCCCTGGTCCATGGTAGTGTTTATACTCCACAGGAACCTCCTCCAACCCTCTTTCATCCAACCCTATGAGCATATCCTTCTATTCCTTTCTCCCTCATGAACCTATCTAAAGTCCCCTTAAAATAGATGTAAGGCTGGTCACCTCATCGAGCCAGTGTGGCAGCCACTTCCACATTCTAACCACTCTCAGCATAAAGACATTTCTCCTGGGCGGCACGGTGGCTCAGCGGTTAGCACTGCTGCCTATGGCGCTGAGGACCCGGGTTCAATCCGGGTCACTGTCTGTGTGGAGTTTGCACATTCTCCCCGTGTTTGCATGAGTCTCACCCCCACAACCCAAAGATGTGCAGGGTAGGTGGATTGGCCACGCTAAATTGCCGCTTAATTGGAAAAAAAATAATTGGGTATTCTAAATTTATTCAACAAAAGACATTTCTCCTGGTTTCCTTACTGCATCTGTTGTTGACTTGCTTATATTTAGGGACTCCTCTCAAGTGAAAATGTCTCCATATTGTCTACCCTATCAAACTCCATTATAATTTTGAAGGCCTCTAATAGGTTACCCCTCAGTCTTCTCTTTTCTAGCGAAAACACCAGTGAGATCAGTCTTCTCTATAAGATGTTGTCGACGAATCAATTATCTTCATTGGCTCAATGCAATAGAGTAAGGATTAGACATTGTAATTATGAAGAACGGCAGGTAACAGCGCTGGAAGTTGGGGAATCTGACAACCCCTGGAGGACCTTGAGGTGGCTGTACTCTGGCAGAATTGGAAGGAAAGCTGGACCATCGGGAAGATGCATGGAGTGGACTGCAAGACCGGAGGGCATTGGAAAAGAAGGTGGCTGGCGGCCGGGGACTTTCAGGGATGGGAACACTTGGAGAAGGGTCTGCCGAGTGGAAGATTGGAGAGAATTAAGTTCTGGGAGAACAACTGAAAGAGCACCTGGTCGGGCACGAGAAGGGGGGGGGGGGGTTTGGTTGAGGACTTTGGGGGGTGGGGGTGGGAAGCATTCCTGTGCAACCAGCTGTACTGTCTGAAAGTGAACTAGGGTAGGCTAGGACAAGGTAGCATGGTGGTGCAGTGGTTAGCACTGCTGTCTCACGGCGCCAAGTCCCAGTTTGAGTCCGGCTCTGGCTAACTGTCGGTGTGGAGTTTGCACGTTCTCCCCGTGTTTGCATGGGTTTCGCCCCCCACAACCCAAAGATGTGCAGGCTACGTGGATTGGCCACACTAAATTGCCCCTTAATTGGAAAAAATGAATTGGGCACTCCTAATTTAAAAACGAAAAGGGTCGGCAAGGACAAGGGATAGGTCCAGGTGGAGGACCACTGGATTACAAGAGCAGTGAGGATGGGCATTGGCTTAGTGTTTCAGAGTCAGGGCGGCACAATGGTGCAGCGGTTAGCACTGCTGCCTCACAGCGCCAAGGACCCGGGTCACTGTCCGTGCGGGGTTTGCACATTCTTCACGTGTCTGCGTGGGTCTCACCCCCACAACCCAAAGATATGCAGGGTAGGTGGACTGGTCACGCTAAATTGCC
Organism: Scyliorhinus torazame; assembly: GCF_047496885.1. Lineage (NCBI taxonomy): Eukaryota > Metazoa > Chordata > Chondrichthyes > Carcharhiniformes > Scyliorhinidae > Scyliorhinus > Scyliorhinus torazame. The sequence goes on from NC_092718.1 coordinate 203,649,218, forward strand.
CCTTAATTAAAAACAAACATTCCTCCTTCTCTATTTAAATTCTCTTCGCAACGTTGCACCGCTTCAGTTGAGTGGATATCCTGAGCAACCTTCCCAATCATCTAAATAAGATGAAACACTTCCTTTTACACAGTGGGCGGGATTCTCCACTCGCACGCCGAAGTGGCCGCGCCGTCGTGAACGCCGTCGAGGTTCACGACGGCGCGAAACGGCTCCGGTCCCGACCAATTCAGGCCCTGACAATGGGCCAGGATCGGGGCCGTGTCATCTGCACGCGCCAGGCCTTGTCGCCCGCGTAAAAGCGGCGCCACATAGATGACGTGGCCGGCGCCGCATAACGGGCGTCATCTGCGCATGCGCGGGTTGGCCGGTGCCAACCCGCGCATGCGTGGTTGCCGTCCTCTCTAAGTCCGCCCCGCAAGAAGATGGGGGACGGATCTTGCGGGGCCGCGGAAGGAAGGAGGTCCTCCTTCAGAGAGGACGGCCCGACGATCGGTGGGCACCGAGCACGGGCCACCCCACATCTGAGGTACCCCCCGGTGTAGGATCCCCCCCGCAGGCCGCCCCCCCCCCCAGCGTTCACGCACCGCTCACGACTGCAGCGACCAGGTGTGGACGGCGCCAAGGGGAACCCGCCGTTGTGGCCTGGCCGCTCGGCCCATCCGGGCCTCAGAATAGCCGGGGTGCCGGAGAATCGCCATTTTCGGTGTCTCCGGCGATTCTCCGGCCTGCGACCCGCGAAACCTGACCGGGCCGTTCCCGCCGCTTGGGAGAATCGCGGGAGGGCGTCGGACCGGCGTCCTGGGAAATCTTGGCGGCCAGGCGATTCTCCCAACCGGCGTGGGAGTGGAGAATCACGCCCCATGTATCTGATCAACATCTTCCCGACTGATCTAACATGTGATAGAGGAAGCAATCCTGCTATTTATCATTATTATTGAGTTGATTGCTATGTAGTAACCCTCAGCAAAGAGCTGAGGGTGAATGCATTGACGATGGACAGAAGTTCCGGCTGTATACCTTGCAGAAAGATAAGACAATGGGACGAAGGAGGCGCCAGCTGCATTCAGCACTGAAATCGCTGTCTGTTAATCATTCTGGCATGATTACAGCATGACGCCCAAATCACTTGTCTTCCCATCCAAATCCCACCAATTTCGCAGTTTCCTGGAGTTGTTAGACCTGCAAATTGGGATTTCTAATGGAGGCTCACACCTTTTTATTCCCAGGGACATCCGCAGTAAGACAAATGGTATAAGAACAGAAGGAGTTTGATTTATTGACTGCTGCAGAAAATACTGCAATCAGTTCATTGCAAACTACTCGCACTCGCTGTGTCTGACTGACCCATCCATTGAGACCCTCATCTCATGCAATGGCACAAGCCTGCTGCTCGTACAAAACTATTATTTTTCATATTCAAAAATGAATTTAAGGGGGATGCTGGGCGTGGGAATAACAGCTTTTCCGGGTGTTCAGGCGCTACTCATTTTATATTCCCTGTTTGCGCGGCTCATGCTTGCCTATTCCGGGAGGTAATACTCCATAATTTGCCGCGAGAAAATATCTGGCTGGGTTTTGGGGGAAAAAATGCCGTTAATCCAAAGAAACCCGGCGATAAACGGGAGCAGTCGGATGGAACGGGGGTGGAGCCGTCTTCTCAATAGGGCGACCTGACCCTCCCGCGAGCACGCGACCCGACGCTTTCGAAAGCACTGTACACGATGACTGCAAACATTATCAGAGTAATAGGCGACAAACACGGCTTGTTGATGCAGAATATAAGTGCTCATGAGACTGAGCCGCAGAATACTGACACTTGTGTTTCCCCAATGGAAAAATAAATTGACTTCTTCAGAGCTGAAAACAGTTCATTAGCAAGTTTTCTGATACCTTGTGTTCTAGACCTGTGAGAGTATTTTGGGTACCTTGCAGTCCAGGGAAAGAAACTTGGCAACCAACATTGATGAGGAGACATGGGGTAGTATATGGGATTATGCCAATAAAATGAAGGTATGTAACAGAATGAAGGAAACTCGATTCAATATACTGTATCATTTGCACATTTCATCGAGCTTGAGACACAATTTTGATTTAGCTATTTCCCCACTGTGCCTAAAGTAGTCGAGGTTGATTACATACATTTTGTATGGCCCTGTGTCAATATTCAAACATATTGGTCTGGTGTAGTTAAGGAGCTGGAGAGGATGTCTGGCACGGCCGAGGAATTTGATCCTTTATTCCTAATTCTGGATCTTCCACATCGGAGAATTATTGATGCTGATGATAAAAGGCTGTATAACATCCTAACTTTTGCAGCTCGGAAAAATTTCCTCTCCTCCTGGATTAGTGACAAATATCCTTCGACTCAAAATTGGTTCAATAATTGTTCTGTTTGTGCTTTGGAAGTTTGTTGCGTTATCTGTAAAAATGATTACACTCTGATAAAAATATGTATATTTTTAAAATGAATTTAAGAAGCATCCTTTGCTCCTCCCCCTTTACTCCCGCCATCTCTGCTGCCTTCCCACCTCTTTCCATCAAGAAGGACTGGAGAAGTCTGAGAGCTTTGGGTGGGACTTCCCCAGGCCCAGTGGGGCCATCGGTGGGACTTTACAGACAGCTTATCAGAACATTGCGGGTGCTTTGCAAATCATTTTCTGTCCAGTAATGGCAATAGCTGGAAAATCAAGGCTGAAACACTCATGATTTTTCAATGTACTCCTGCTGTTGACAAGGATCTCGCCCAAAGTCTTCGAGTGCTGTCCAAGTCTACTGTCGGCCGACTTTGGGACACTTCGGAGAGGTGGCACATAATTCGGCACCCTGCCTCAACTGATCGTGCCTGGTCGGGGCTGGGAATTGACCAGATGTTTCATGGAGCTTTGGTGCTATACCTTGAATAGGCCAGAAAAAATGAGGAAAGAAACAAAAGTCTAATGACATGACGCACTTCCTATCTGTTGATAAAAGGATTGGAGCTAGTGGATTTGGAGAGGATATTCAAAAGGCATAATGACAGTATCCAAGTCTTTTTTTTCATAGAGGACTGAAGGACATCACTATACAACACACAGGAAAAGGACTGGGTTAGTTGTTGTTTATTCTTTCAAGGGATGTGGGTTCACTGGCTAGGCCAGCATTTATTTCCCATTCCTAGTTTTCCTTGACAAGCTGGTGGTGAGCTGCCTTCTTGAGCCGCAGCAGTACATGTGATGTAGGTGAATCCACAGTGTTAGGAAGTTCCAGGATTTTGATTCAGCGACAGTAGAGGATCGGCGATATATTTCCAAGTCAGGATTGTGAGTTTCTTAGAGGTGAGCTTCCAGGTGGTGGTGTTCCCATGTACCTACTGACTTTGTCCTTCTAGATGGTAATGGGTTTGGAAGATACTGCCGAAGGAGCCTTGGTGAGTTTCTGCTGTGCAATCTTGTAGGTGGTACACAATGCTGCTTCTATTCGCCGGTGGTGGAGGGAGTGAACGTTAGTGGGTGGGGTGCCAATCGAGTGGATTGTTTTACCCTAGCTGGTGTCAAGCATCTTGAGTATTGTTGGAGCGGCACTCATCCAGGCAACTGGAGAGTATTCTACTACACTCCTGATTTGTGCCTTGTAGATGGTGGCCAAGCTCTAGGGAGTGAGAAGATGAGTTACCCACTGCAGAATTCCTAGCCTTTGACCTGCTCTTGTAGTCACAGTGCTGATACGGCTAGTCCAGTTAAGCCTCTTGCCAACGGTAACCCCAGGATGTTGATAGTGGGGGGATTCTGCGATGGTAATGCCATTGAGCAGTAAGGGGTGATGGTTGTGTTCTCTCTTGTTAGAGATGGTCATTACCTGGCACTGGTGTGGTGTGCATGTAACTTGCTGCTTGTCAGCCCAAGCCTGGATATTGTCCAGATCTTGCTGCATTTAGACATGGACTGCTTGTGTCTTCTCTCAAAGCATTTCCAATGTACAGAACGATCATATGTATGGGCACACTTCAGACTCTTAAGCTAGACAAGTTCGCCCAATAAAGAATCATGGTCAAACACAGACCTGTGGAGCTTACATAGTTGTCTAGTGGAATCAGGGAAGAATTAGCCAGTTTAAGTGTATTCTGTATTCGGCAGAGAAAGACAGACATAAGAGGTCGCAATTCAAGTTAGTTATTAATAACTGAGGTGCCAGAATCATATACATCATAAAAAAGCTTTTTTTTTTTACAGATTGCCGATTAATTGAGAGACCTATCAAGGGTCTAATACTCGTCGCCAATGGCCTTTTCCCAACCTTCTTGTATGTTCCCGCAAACACAAAAGGGGAAAATATATTTTTGACTTTCCCGTTGCCACAACAACTTCATCAAACCTAACTAAATCTAACTGGTCCCAGCAACTGATAAGAGACATGGAAAAACAAAGAGAACTATACCGCAGGTGACTGACTATCCAGTATGGACAGCGAAAAACAGCTATAAGAAACCTTTACAGATTCTCCTCTACACTCGACCCCTTTTGATGGATTTCAGGTAGCAGAATGAAGATAGAATTGCCAGGTCATTTGCCTGTTTAAGTCAATGAGCCTCACAATACCTTTTCTGTAGTTCATCAATAAAACCAAAATTAGCTGCTGCTTATGGGAATACTATTATTAGGAAGCAATCGTTAGTGAACTCATTTGACAGACATCTTCATAATATTCATAATGAATTTGGAGAGGCAATTTTTCACTTGGGCGCTAACCTTCTTTGTTTAGCCTCAGGCTAGAGTTCTCTATAATTATGTGCACAGCCTAAACACAGTGTTAGCGTACATAAATACACACACACAGAATATGGAGTCTTTGTGGTTGTGGCTGTAGCCATCTGCGATGGCCACCTGCAAAGGACCATGGGAATTATGGCCAACCCAGGACTCAGACACACTCAGAGCTTGTGTGTGTATTTGCAACCCAGATAGCTAGACACGATCAAAACCCCCGCTCGTTTGCAATCTAATGGCCCATTTCCCCAGAATAAAAGGACTGTACTCAGGTAACCGATACAGATGCAGACTAACCGGCGCCACTCCCTTTACTAAGAAAGCCCAAACAGCCAAGGTCAATAACCGTTATGGACACACCCAGCCATCAAGGCACCCGCCCCTTTATTGGCCAAAATCAAAGGCAGTGATCGAAGCCTGTCGAATTATTGGGTCCAAAGCTAAGGACCGCCCCAAAGAGCGCGAAATCCCAGAGGGATAAGAAGAGACACAGCCATGTGTTCGGTCTCTCTTGGCCCCGGCCTGTGCCTAAAACCAAGTGTAGTATTACAACCAGAAGACAAGTTCAAGACCAACGATCGCTACCAGACGGATGAGCCCAGCAGAAACGAAGCCACTTCTTCTACGCAGCCACGCAAGATCCGAATAAAGGCCTTGTTCATCTGCAAAGAGCCGGCTGCCCTGAAGTTAAGTATAGGTTATTGTAGTTGTTAGGTGTAGTTTAACTTGTAGTGTTTTATGTTGCATGTCGAAGTAATCCTTGTGTGTAAATAAACTATCTTTGAACTTGAACTGACTAACTGGTTGTTTGGTCTTTGATCGATATCCGGTAAAGCCTTGTGGTGGTATCATTTGATATCTGGCGACTCTGAAAAGCAATATTATCATTAATAACTGCCACATCTAGTTAATTTGGCAACATTATTGGTGACGCTGGTGGGTAGTATTCCACTCAATAAAAAGAGCAACATTATTGGTGACTCCGGTGCCGATTGGCAACATGGCATAACATGCACAGGTTCCCCAGGCCTTTCACTAGACTACTTCAGAACATACTACAGCATCTATCACAGCCGGCACCCTCTCCATCCGCACATCGCTCGCTGCAAAATACATTCCAGCTGCCCCTTGTGCCAAAAAGGATTCAGTGGAGCTTTGGAATGTTGCTCATCTTTCATATCCAACATTTCATGGATGGAACAAAATACCTAAAAATAGCTAAACACGTGTAAGATACTCATCAATAAATCTAGTAGGGAACTCAGAAGAACCTTCTTTACCCAAGGAATGGTGAGAATGTGGAACTCGCTGCCCTATAGTGTTTGAGACAAATAGCAAAGCCCCGGGGGCCACCTACTGCCCATCTGGGTTCTGAATGCGGCCCACAAGACATTTTGTTGCCCGTTGTCCATGCGCAGGATTGCCAAGTTCCACTGATTTCCTTCTGTGTAGCATTTTCCTATCAGCATGACTGAATTGATACACACATAAAGCAAGGGCAAGTGAAGTGAGGTGTTTGCTGATTGCTCATACATCGACTGAGAGCCGTGCGCTCCCTCTGCGTCCAAAGGTAAATATTTATTTTGTTTTTATCATCTGAAGTTGATGATAGTTCTATTAATATATATATATTGATTAAGCATTTTCCACAACTCATTATGAAATATTTTGGCGCATATTAATTGTATTTAATCTTATTCACGAGCCATGGTTAATGAACAGGCCCAATTTCAATCTTGCGGCCCACTGAGGTGAAGGAGGGCCACTCATGTGGGTCACTCACCAGCCTAGGTTGCCCATCACTGGCACAGATGCATTTAAGGGGAAGTCAAATAAGCTCAAGAAGGTGAAAGGATTAAAATATAGGGTTAAGTAAAGAGGGGTGAAAGGAGGCCAGATGGAACATAAACAATGGCATTCATCAATTCAGTGAAATGACCTGCTCCTGTACTGGTGCAATTTAACTAAATGTGAACAAAGTCCCACAGTGAGCGTCTTTAGCAGCGTGTTTCCCGCGGGGTGCTCACAGTGCCGAACGACACAATGCTATTGAACTGCACTCGGGTTAGATAGGGGCCCTCAGTGGGCAACGCATGGCAGAGGCTGCACATAGCCCCGTTTTCTACACTGAGGAGCGCAGCGAGAGATCGGGCCGCCATTTTTAAATGGCGTCCTGATCTCTGATGCCCCCGACACGACTTCCAGTATTTTACCCTACGATTCACTGTTTTGAAGAAATGAAGATTTGCAATCAATTCTAAGGTTACTGTGTCACTGTAAAATTGTATCAGGTAACAATATTATGAATGACACAAAAGTGCCAACGCTCATTAGGGTCCAAGTTTTAGACACATCTCAGTTGGTGAGATGATGGATTCAGTAACATGCCCATTCCCATAACACTCCACTTTTCTCAGTCCTGCTGACTTTTTTTTATTTCTTTGATGAAATGTGGCAAGGTCAGCCTTTATTGGCCACCCCTGGCTTGCGCGGCCCTTTCAGAGGGCAGTCAAAAGTCAGCCACATTGCGGTGGGTCTGGAGTCATGTGTAGGCCAGACCAGGTAAGGGTGGCAGATTTCCTTCCCTAAAGGACACGAGGAAGCAGGTGGGTTTTTAAAAAACAGTTGACGATAAGTTTCATGATCGGCATTGACGGAGACTAGCTTTTTAATTTCAGATTTTATTAATTGAACTTGAATTCCACCAGCTGCCTTGGTGGGATTTGAACTCAGGTCCACGAAGCATTAGCCTGGGTCTCTGGAGTATTAGTCCAGTGACATTCTGATTATGCCTCCATTTACCCTTTTAACACAGCTAGGATGTCTTCAGCCAGTGTGTGTGGGGAGAAGTTTGTGGAGCTAATACATACAAATTACATTTGCCTCAACATTTTATCACTGGATGTCCAATCTCACCAAAGAATTTAGCTGAGGACTTCATCACATGATCTAGGTTGGCACAACTGAGAACATTGGCTTACACAAACATAGAGATCCTGTGGCACTACTTGAAGACAAGAGCCTCCTGATTTTTCGGCCATCTATTATTCCTCGATCTCTGTTCCCCAAACTGGACTAAGTCAGTCGTTCATTTATTGCTTGTGGGCCCTTAATGTGCGCAACTCGGCTGATGCATTTCCCCACCCTGACAACAGTAACCTCCATTCCAAAGTTATTGACTGACTGCGGTGAAGTTTGGAAAGTTCCGGGTGGATGAGAAGGAAATATTATTTATGCCTCAGTCGACAGCTTACCCGATCGTTACCACATTGCTGTTTCATAGAATCATAGAATTTGCAGTGCAGAAGGAGGCCATTCGGCCCATCTAGTCTGCACCAGCCCTTAGAAAAAGAACCACACTCAAGCCCACGCCTCCACCCTTATCCCCATAACCCAGTAACCTCACTTAAAGTTTTTGGACACTAAGGGAAATTTAACATGGCCAATCCACCTAACCTGCATATCTTTGGACTGTGGGAGGAAACCGGAGCGCCCGGAGGAAACCCGCGCAGACACGGGGAGAACGTGCAGACTCCGCACAGATAGTGTCCGAAGCCGGGAATCGAACCTGGGACCCTGGAGCTGTGAAGCAACTGTGCTAACCACTGTGTTACCGTACTGCCCACAAGTTTGTGGGAGCTTGCTGTGCAGAAATTGGCAGCCACCTTTTCTGCATTACAGTGGCGACCACGCTTTACAAGCACCTCATTTGCTTTTGGACATCCTGAGCTCATGAAAGGCGCTTAATAAATGCAAGTTCCTCTTCCTTTTGTACAAAGGCAAGTTGGACCTTTTTATTTAATCCAAACTGTGCTCACAAAAAATACAAAGATGCATTGGAGTGAGGGGAGAGAACAGATTATTAAAGCGAGAACGTTTAAGGATGTAACGCTTTGAGCTTCACGCCCACTGTTGCACCAACGGAAGACCAGAATCATACCATTCAAGATCATTGACACAAACCATTGGCGATTTGCCATTAGCTTGGGGTCATTTTCACGGAATTTGTCCTGCCTTTCCTTGAGACTCAGTGGCCCCCCAGCGAGGTCCAGCACGACCTGTTTAAAAAGTATGGTCACATTTACTTCATCGTGCGATCGAATGGGTTCAGCACAAAAGGAGGCCGTTTGGTCCATCACGATTGTGCTGACCCGTGTTATCCAATTGGCCCCACTCCCTCTGCCCTTTTCGCTTATCATCGCAATTAATTCCCCTGCATGTAGCTACCCAGTTCCCTTTTGACTGTTGTTATTTAAACCTCTTTCCTCCGCCCTTTCAGGCAACACATTCCAGATCACAACACCCTGCTGCATTTAAAGGGCAGGATTTGTGACATTTAAGGGGCATCTTGACAAATACATGAATAGGATGGGAATAGAGGGATACGGACCCCGGAAGTGTAGAAGATTGTAGTTTAGACGGGCAGCATGGTCGGCGCGGGCTTGGAGGGCCGAAGGGCCTGTTCCTGTGCTGCACATTTCTTTGTTCTTTGATTCTCTGGTGTTGGGATTTTCTGGCGGCGGCAGCACACTCACACTTTCCCGTTGGCGTGGGGGTGCCCGGGGCGGAGGGTTCCGCTGCCGGCGGAGGCAAGCTGCGCCAGAAAATGGGTGCGGCGGGACGGAGAATCTCGCCCAATATATATATCTCATGTTGGCCTCTGGATCTTCTGCCAAAAATCCCAAAGTAATAGAATTAAATGAAGTGAACCAGCAAAAGCCCAAGTCACTTTGCTTTCATTGACCACTCTGCCACATCAAAATGCTTTAAATTCCTCCAGACAACTGACGCGTTTTGGAGTGAAGGGAGTGTTGTAATGGAGGCAAAGGCGAACAAATGTCTTTGCTCTCCTCAAATGTCTTTGATGCTGTCATCAGTTTGCTGCAGAAGAATGTGGGTTTACAAAGTATGTGAATGCAGATCGCCCTGTCACTCGCAATTACTCAGGGGCCATAGAACCATTGCATACTTGTCTTTTTTATATAAATGCCAGCATCTCTCACATTCTTCATAATAGGACTTGAAGGAAACAAAGAACCAAAATCACTCTTCACTCCCTCTCCCCCTCCGGCGCCTGTGGTCAGGTGCACACAAGGTGTAATTGATAAACTCGCCTCGTATTTGGCGGCTGTGTCCCGAGACCTCAAAGCTGTCTGCGACTCAAATCTACTTGCTACACCTGTGATGGGTTTTGCCTGCGTTCACCTGCGTCATTGTCGCCTCTCCCCATGAGACAGGATGACAGACACAGGCTACCCTGCTTCACTCGTGATCGAGTCACAGTGGTATCTGCCATCCTATTACCTCCTCCCCAGCTCAGTTTCAGGAGAGCGGGAAGAACTGGACGCAAGGTTGGGAGTTCTTATCCAAATTAAATGGTAAAAGGAATTAATTGGATTAATATAGCAGTTCATCACATAGCACAGAAACACTTCAAAGCTCCAAACTGGTAATTATTTTGACCTCTAATGGCTGTTATATAGACAAATGCAGCTGCCACTTTACACACAGCCAAACTGCAGCCTTGAGATCACAGAGCGATTAATCTGTTTTTGATAGCGCTTGACGGGTAAGGAATGTTGGCCAACAGGACTTCCTCTGTATCTTCAAATAGTCCCATTGGATACTAACATTCAAATTAACCACTGGAACAGATGTTTTTTATGACAATGTGACACAAGGCAGCACTGTGGTTAGCACTGTTGCTTCACAGCACCAGGTCTCGGGTTCGATTCCCGGCTTGGGTCACTGTCTTTGCGGAGTCTGCACGTTCTCCCCGTGTCTGCGTGGGTGTCTGCGTGGGTTTCCTCCGGGTGCTCCAGTTTCCCCCCACAAGTCCTGAAAGGCATGCTTGTTAGGTGAACTGGACATTCTGAATTCTCCCTCTGTATATCCGAACAGGTGCCGGAATGTGGCGACTAGGGGCTTTTCACAGTAACTTTATTGCAGTGTTAATGTAAGCCTACTTGTGACACTATTTATTATTATTATTGAGACAATAGTTTAGAAACTGAGTCCACTTATCAGTCCTCTAAATAACTTAGTCTAAAATATCCTGGCCAAATTATTCCTCCTTTATGGCACACACATGTGCATGCAGACACACACACATACGTAAACACACGTGCGCACAAACACACACAAACACATACCTACGTGCACACAAACACGCACACAAACACATGCACACACAAGCACACGAATGTGCATGCACAAACGCACACATATACACACGCACAAACACAAATACGCACTTGCTCGTACACAAACACATTAAACAGACACATACACACACGCACCCCTTGAGCCTGCTCTCCACCCAGTATAATCATGGCTGAACCACGGCATCAGCCTTTCTGCCCAATCACCATTGCCACCTCTGAATTGTGGGTTCAAGCCATGAAATAGAAACCTGGAGAGATGTGCAAAGGGTCGCTCACTCACTATCATCCATTTTACATCAATGCACCAAGTCAACGTCTAGTCCTGTGTGTCTGTTTTGGCCCACTTTTCAGTCAGACGGTTGGGGGTGCAGGGTATAATCTAGTTTGGCACGGAATGGTGTTACTGATTGTCACATTTTGAGCCATCGAAGCTGTTCTGATGGTACAGCTGGATGTGGGGGCACAGCTCCATGTGAAGTGTGTTCAAAGAGTGGTGGGTTCTCCTGGCTAACATTACTTTCTTCAGTAAATACCACCAAAAGGCAGCAAAGGTCATCTGTTCATCTCACTGCTGATTGTGGGATATCACTGGAATAGGTTGCATGCTATGATAGTTTAAGTAATTCACGGCACTCCAACAAGTAATTTATAGGGTGCGATTCACCCAAATGGGAACAAAGTCCCCGCGTAAGTGTGTTTAGCCGCGTGTTTCCCGGCGCTCACAGCGCTGAGAAATACCTGGCTATTCATCGCGGTCGCATTGTATAAGAGGCCTGAATGGGGAACGTGTGCCCGAGACCACACATAGCTCCGTTTTGTACAGTGGCGCCCTCCGCTCGCCAGAACTCCCCAAAGAACAAACAAAGAACGAAGAAATGTACAGCCCGGGAACAGGCCCTTCGGCCCTCCGAGCCCGTGCCGACCATGCTGCCTGACTAAACTACAATCTTCTACATTTCCTGGGTCCGTATCCCTCTATTCCCATCCTATTCATGTATTTGTCAAGATGCCCCTTAAATGTCACTATCGTCCCTGCTTCCACCACCTCCTCCGGTAACGAGTTCCAGGCACCCACTACCCTCTACGTAAAAAAAACTTGCCTCGTACATCTACTCTAAACCTTGCCCCTCTCACCTTAAACCTATGCCCCCTAGTAATTGACTCCTCTACCCCGGGGAAAAGCCTCTGACTATCCACTCTGTCTATGCCCCTCATAATTTTGTAGACCTCTATCAGGTCGCCCCTCAACCTCCTTCGTTCCATTAACAACAAACCGAGTTTATTCAACCGCTCCTCATAGCTAATGCCCTCCATACCAGGCAACATTCTGGTAAATCTCTTCTGCACCCTCTCTAAAGCCTCCACATCCTTCTGGTAGTGTGGCGACCAGAATTGAACACTATACTCCAAGTGTGGCCTAACTAAGGTTCTATACAGCTGCAACATGACTTGCCAATTCTTATACTCAATGCCCCGGCCAATGAAGGCAAGCATGCCGTATGCCTTCTTGACTACCTTCTCCACCTGTGTTGCCCCTTTCAGTGACCTATGGACATGTACTCCTAGATCTCTTTGACTTTCAATACTCTTGAGGGTTCTACCATTCACTGTATATTCCCTACCTGCATTAGACCTTCCAAAATGCATTACCTCACATTTGTCCGGATTAAACTCCACCTGCCATCTGTCCGCCCAAGCCTCCAAACAATCTAAATTCTGCTGTATCCTCTGACAGTCCTCATCGCTATCCGCAATTCCACCAACCTTTGTGTCGTCTGCAAACTTACTAATCAGACCAGTTACATTTTCCTCCAAATCATTTATATATACTACAAACAGCAAAGGTCCCAGCACTGATCCCTGTGGAACACCACTGGTCACAGCCCTCCAATTAGAAAAGCATCCTTCCATTGCTACTCTCTGCCTTCTATGACCTAGCCAGTTCTATATCCACCTTGCCAGCTCACCCCTGATCCTGTGTGACTTCACCTTTTGTACTAGTCTACCATGAGGGACCTTGTCAAAGTCCTTACTGAAGTCCATATAGACAACATCCACTGCCCTACCTGCATCAATCATCTTAGTGACCTCCTCGAAAAACTCTATCAAGTTAGTGAGACACGACCTCCCCTTCACAAAACCATGCTGCCTCTCACTAATATGTCCATTTGCTTCCAAATGGGAGTAGATCCTGTCTCGAAGAATTCTCTCCAGTAATTTCCCTACCACTGAAGTAAGGCTCACCGGCCTGTAGTTCCCTGGATTATCCTTGCTACCCTTCTTAAACAGGGGAACAACATTGGCTATTCTCCAGTCCTCCGGGACATCACCTGAAGACAGTGAGGATCCAAAGATTTCTGTCAAGGCCTCAGCAATTTCCTCTCCAGCCTCCTTCAGTATTCTGGGGTAGATTCCATCAGGCCCTGGGGACTTATCTACCTTAATATTTTTTAAGACACCCAACACCTCGTCTTTTTGGATCTCAATGTGAGATCCCAGTGTAGCGAGAGATCGGGACAGCATTTTTAAATGGTGCCCCAATCTCCGAGGCCCCTGAAGCGGCCCCCCACCTCCCATCCAGCCTGAATACACTATGGGAGGGGCCCTGACTCTCCCCCCACACCGCCCAATACCCATGCAGGGCACCCCGGCCCGATCGCACACGCACAAAAAATGCCACCTTGGCACCACCAACCTGACAGTGCCTATGCCAGCTGGCAATGCCACCTGGGAACCTTGGCAGTGCCAGGCTAGCCCACTGGTGGCACTGCCAGGATACCCAGATGGCATCAGTAGTGCCCGGGCACCACCCTGCCCATACGGCATGCAGCTGGGGGCCTCCGATCCCCTGGGAGACTTCCATGATTGCCATTCTATCTGGTCCCCATTTCTGGGAACCAATGCTGAACGGCGCTGGCCCGAGGTCTCTGAGGCAAAGGGGATGAATCCCAAAGACTCAAGTACCTCGGGAATCTGGACATTAGAGTCAGGCTAGCTGTCTCGCTCTAATATGCAGATTTGCCAAAAAGTGATCCCGCTCACAAAGGGGGTGGTTTACATCGCAACGCCTTGCGAGGTCGCTTTGAATCTCATGAGGCATTATGAGCCGGGTAGATCCCATAGCAGGGTCTCCCGGCTTTCATTGGCCACGCTGCACTGCGGCGAGCTGCTTTTATGGCGCAGCATGGCCTTGGATCACTCCCATAGTGTGAAGCTTGTCATTGTGATCATGTGAGGCAGTGGCATCGCGGCATTGTCACTGGGCCTAGTAATCCAGAGACCCAGGATAATTTTTGGGAGACCTCGGTTCAAATCCCACCATGGAAGATGGTGAGACATGAATTCAATCATTAAAAAGTCGAATGATGACCATTGTTGATAGTCATAAAAACCCACCTGGTTCACTAGTGCCCTTTAGGGAGGAAGTTTGCCGTCCCTAATTGTGAGTTTCCAGATCCGACAGCAATGTGGTTGTCTCTTAACTGCCCTCTGAAATGGCCAGTTCGTGGATGGATGGGCAATAAATGCTGGTGCTTGCCAGTGATCCTGACATCCCATGTAGAAACAAAAAAGGTGCAATCTAAATTCAGCTCTTCTGGGAGTGGCATTCTTGAATCCGATGCTGAATCGGATTCAAGTCTGCGTATACTGGATGTTCTTTTGACTAGATCTCCCGCTGAAGTTTGAGAGATCAATAAACATGGCCTCTTGCCCTACCATTAATTATACCCAAACCACCACCCAACAGGGACTTCCAGGCAAAGCTAGGATTATGAGCCTAGCTAGTATTTACCAGGGAGCTGGTAAATACGCTTTATATGTTATACTGATCATTGTGTTTACTTGGTAAATAGTAAAATAGTAATAGTTCACAATAGATCCAAGTGGACTACACTTGTAGCAAGGTGGCACGTCCTGTAGAATAATGAACCAGTTGTCATCACAGTGATCATGATCATACGGAATGTTTTAATTGGCTAATTTACACCTCTGTTTGTCAATTGCTAGCACAATATTTATTTGACATTTCCCCAACTTACTGATTTGGTATGACAGATGTTGGCTGTGACTGAGTTATCTTATATCTGTGTTGGATAGTTCTTTGAAGTTCGTATCTAATAGTATTTTGTTGGTTTAAACATGTCAGCCCTAGCTACAAGCTGTTTTGTACTGATAAGGTATCGCAGTGTTGTTGTTAATGTTGGGGTGGAGGAATTATTATTAATTGATGAAAATACTACTGATTAAAATGACCTTACTCCTTGATTTTGACACAGGTCCATGTGGACCGCTCGATTGAACATCGACAGGACAACGACAATTTTCATTGATATAGCAGCTTTAATGGAGCAAAAACATCCCAAGGGATTTCAGAAGAGCATGATCAAATCAAATTTGACACTGAGTCATGTAAGGAAATATTAGGGTCAGAACCTTGGTCAAAGAAGGAAGTTCGAAGGAGCACCTTAAAAGAAAGGGATGGAGACGGTGAAGTTTAAGGAATAAATTCCAGAGCTCGGGTGCTGCGAATGATGGAGCGATCAAAATCGGAATGTCGCTGAAGCCAGAATTGGAGGAGCGCAGTGATCTTGGGAGATCACAGGGCCAAAGGAGGTTGCAGAGATACAAGGATACAGGGAGTGCTTGCAATTACATACAAGCTGAAAAATAGGACATTAACCTTCTACAGACTCTGAGTGCATTTCCGTAATCTCCTGGCTTTATCTTAAATTTGTGGTCATTCGTTTTTTAAATCTAAACTTTTGTATCTCCTCATTGGCTCTTGTGCAGGAGAAAATATGTGTCTGCTAGCACTAGAAGGTCAATTTAGTGGGATACATTAATAAACATAGCCAGGCGGGGGATTCTATGAATACTGAAAAGTTTGGTATTTTTCTCATTTCCAACCATTATGCTTATAAATATTTATGAGGCAGCAACATCTGCAAACAATACCATCTCAAAGTCATTATGCTGCAGATTAAATAGCTGGTGAGCAAAAGAAACACAGAATTAAAAGCAACAGTTCAGTGAAGTTCTTAGATGTCAGAATCGATGGATTTGGAAAGAACAGGAATGGTCCTGACTGATGTGCTGGCATAACAATTTTGTAAAAATAAATTTACGGGATGTGGGCGTCACTGGTTAAGCCCCACAGTTATTGCCCATCCCTAGTTGCTCCTTGAGTAAGTGGTGGTGAGCCGCCTTCTTGAACCACTGCAGTCCCTGAGGTGTAGGTACATCCATAGTGCTGTTAGGGAGGGTGTTACAGGACTTTGACCCAGCGACAATGAAGGAACGTCGATATACTTCCAAGTCAGGATGGTGAGTGACTTGGAGGGGAACTCCCAGGTAATGGTGTTCCAAAGTATCTGCTGCCCTTGTCCTTCTAGTTGGTAGCAGTCGTGAGTTTGGAAGGTGTTACCGAAGAAACCATGGTGAGTTCCTGCAGGATTATCATAGAATTTACAGTGCAGAAGGAGGCCACTTGGCCCGTCGAGTCTGCACTGGCTCCTGGAAAGAGCACCCTACCCAAGGTCAACACCTCCACCCTATCCCCATAACCCAGTAACCCCACCCAACACTAAGGGCAATTTTGGACACTAAGGGCAATTCATCATGGCCAATCCACCTAACCTGCACATCTTTGGATTGTGGGAGGAAACGGGAGCCCCCGGAGGAAACCCACGCAGACACGGGGAGGGTGTGCAGACTCCGCACAGACAGTGACCCAAGCCGGAATGGAACCTGGGACCTGGGATGGTACACACTGCTGCCAATGTCTGCCCGTGGTGGAGGGAGTGGATGTTTAAGGTGGTGGATGGGATGCCAATCAAGCGTGTTGCTTCGTCCCGGATGGTGTTGAGCTTCTTGAGTGTTGTTGGAGCTGCAGTCATCCAGGCAAGCGGAGAGTATTCCATCACACTCCTGACTTGTGCCTTGTAGGTGGTGGACAGGCTTTGGGGAGTCAGGAGGTGAACTACTCGCTGGAGGGTTCCTAACTTCTGACCTGCTCTTGTATCCACAGTATTTATCTGGCTAGTGCAGTTGAGGTACGTGCCAGTGAGGACCCCCAGGACGTTGATTGTGACTGTACTGCTGTCTTTATCACAAATTCACAGATATAAAAAAAACACAGGCTTGTATCAATTAATCTTTCTTTTGGCTTTATTTACATTAAATCCCTAAAGTGCAGAAGGAGGTTATTTGGCCCATCGAGTCTGCACCGACCGTCCAAAAGAGCACCCCACCCAGGTCCACTCCCCCATCCTATCCCCGTTACCCCACCAAACCTGCACACCATTGGACACTAAAGGGCAATTTAACACGGCTAGTCCACCCAACCTGCACATCTTTGGACTGTGGGAGAAAACCGGAGCACCCGGAGGAAACCCACAGAGACTCGGGGAGAACATGCAAACTCCACACAGTCACCCAAGGCTGGAATTGAACCTGGATCAGCTGTGCCTCAGTTGGTAGCACTCTCACTTCTGACTCAGAAACTTGTGGTCTCAAGTCCCGCTCCAGAACTGGAGCACAAAATTCCACTTCACCGTCACACTGAGAGAGTGCTGCATCTTTCGGATAGGATGTTAAACAAAGACCCTCTCAGATCGCATGGCACTATTTCAAAGAAATGCAGAGGCATTTCCCCAGAGTCTTTGCCAATATGCTGTCAGCATCCATGGGGTTCTCAGTGACCAGAAACTAACTGGATCAGCCATATAAATACTGTGGGTACAACAGCAGGTCAGAGGCTGTGAATCCTGCAGCGAGTAGCTCACCTCCTGACTCCCCAAAGCCTGTCACCATCGACAAGGCACAAGTCAGGAGTGTGATGGAATACTCTTCACTTGCCTGGGTGAGTGCAGCTCCAACAACACTCAAGAAGCTCAAGATCATCCTGGTCAAAGCAGCCAACTTGGTTGGCAGCCCTTCCACAAACATTCGCTCCCTTCACCACTGGCGCACAGTGGCAGCTGTGTGCACCATCGACAAGATGAACAGGAGTAATTCACCCACGACCTCTATCTCCAAAAAGGGACGCAGACACATTGGAATGCCACCACATGGACCCTATCATAATCCACCTTCACTTACCTGTCCTCCATCAGAGCCATTACTGCACCTATAGTCTGCCGGACCCTGCCTCCTCCCATTATCCCAGCCTTGTCCCCCTGCCAAGGCTCACCCAATATGACCTTCACCTGATAGACTCTCACCCTGGACCTGCCACCCGACTGCAACACACTCCCCCTTTGACTGTGGTATTTCCCATCTGTCACCAGTACCCCGAGTTCTACCCCCTAGCAACCTACCTTGGACATCACCGACCCCACCTTCTAAGGCACTCGTCCACCCATTCTTCTCCAGACATTCCCCCCCAACATTTGCCGGACACTCTCCCACCTTTCCCCCATAAGCCTGCCTCCTCTTGTCCAGCCTTTGCTCTACACTAACCGCAGCCCCCCCCCCCCCCCCCCCCACCGCTCCTCAGCCCCCACTTCCAGCCTTCCCCTGCCTTCCTTGTTCAGCCTTTGGGCAGTGTTTGCTAACGGCATCTGAACAAAGTTACGCGAGGTCCCTGAGGAACGGAAAGTAACATCTACGGACTTCATTGTTTTTATTAATAAATTTTGAGTATCCAATTCTTTTTTTTCCCCATTTAAGGGGCAATTTAGCGTGGCCAATCCACCTACCCTGCACATCTTTTGGGCTGTAGGGGCAAAACCCACACAAACACGGGGCGAATGTGCAAACTCCACATGGACAGTGACCCAGAACCGGGATCGAACCTGGGACCTCGGCGCCGTGATGCAGCAGGGCTAACACACTGCGCCACCGTGCTGCCTTACGGACTTCATTGCTGATGAACTGAAGCTCGCTGGGTGCATGCTACATATATACAGTTGGCAAGTAGACCGTTTTAAATTCTTGCTGGTGGGGCACTTGGAGGGGAACGTAATTCCAGTGAGTTGGCATTTTAACGAGCACTCATGAGATACAGTTGAATCTAAATGTGATTCAGGACATAAATCAGCGGGAAACTCGACCCACCTTTAGCCCGCCATCAAAGCCAGGAGGACAGCATGCCAAAGTAATTTCCCGCCAGCCGGAATCTGATTTTTTTCCACCACGCCACATTTAGTGTCCCTTCCCAGAACTGGCAGGAGTGGAAAATACCACCCGTTTTCCTCAAACTCTCAGTTGTTTTCCAATCTTTGCAAGAGCAATACTGACCTCTCACTGCCACTTTTATACAGAGGCCCCCTGTTTAATACAGCCCATCAGCGGATGACCTTCATAGATGGCACCGCAAGTATTCAATGCTGGGGTGAATGTACAGCTAGAGTTGTGTATTACTGATAAATGAAAAAGAAATATTTGCAATTATGTAGCACCTTTGCCGATATCGGGACACCCCAGAGCAACTTAGGGGTAAATTCTGCCCGCCGTAGGAAGCGTGGCAGGCGGGTTGAACAATTTAACGGACCATTAAAAGGTATGTAGGCCTCGGGCGGGAATTTCCAGTCTCCGGGGTGGGCAGGCAGAACTGGAAAGATCCCACCCTTACAGTCAAAAAGTACTTTTGCGTACTTACACTGCTGTAATGTAGCAAACACAGCAACCAATTTATGCACAGCAGACTCCAACGACCAGCAAGGTGATAATAGCCAGATCGTCTGTTTTGTGATGTTGTTTGAGGGATAAATGCTGGCCAGGACACCAGCGAAGAACTTCCCGGCTCCTCTACAGCAACTTTTACTTCCACCTGACAGACTAGACTTGGTCCAATGACTCATCTGAAAGACAACATCCCCGACAGTGCAGCACTCTCACAGTTCTGTACTTGAGTGCCAGTGTGGATTTTTGTGCTCAACTCCTTCATTGGGACTTAAAAATCACAACCTCCTGACTCAGGGGCAAGAGTGCTACTGACTGAGATATAGCCAACACTATTACTGAGCTAATTAAATCAAAGTAATTTGCTTTGTGTTCAGCCCATCTCCCCGTCCATGCCTCTCCCTCAAATCTCCGCTTCGCTTCTTTGATCCTTGTTAAGTTTAGAAGACTTTAATTTGAAGAGTAGCAAAGAAGGAATCCCTCTCTTCACAATAATTTGTGCCGAATTGTTCATGCAAAGATCAAGTGAGGCCACAGCAGAAAAATAAAAGCCCTACAGTGCAGAAGGAGGCCATTCGGGCCATCGAGTCTGCACTGACCCTCCGAAAGAGCACTCTCCCATTCACCCCGCCCTATCCCTGTAACCTCACCTGCACAACCCTGGACACTAAGGGGCGATTTAGCATGGCCGATCCATCCAACTCGCACATCTTTGGACTGTGGGAGGAACCCGGAGGAAACCCACGCAGACACGGGGAGAAAGTGCAAACTCCACACAGTCACCCAAGGCCGGAATTGAACCCGGGTCCCTGGCGCTGTAAGACAGCAATGCTAATCACTGTGCCACCGTGCTGCCCCCCTGTCACGCGGATGCTAAAGATGCTGAAATTTTTATGTCAAAGTAATAAAAAAGGTGAGTCTTTAGCAGTGAACCCCTAAAACATGCAACAAGTAAGATTGGCCCATTCATTCACAGCATCCACCTCCCGCAGGGGAGCTGTTAGTCAGTGCAGTTTTGTTTGCAAAGTCCATACCAATTAAGTGTGAGGTGAGAATAAATTAGAAAGATGAGTTAGAGTGATAATGTAGGTGAGAGTGAGAGAGTATCAGTGATCTGCAGGAGTGAAAATCTTATTTATTGCAAAAAGAATTCCAGCGAGATTCCAGTGAGAGACAAACTAAATTTAGGATTACTATTAGGAACACATTGCCACAAGAGTGGTCAATGTCATAATATCCACTCATGTATATAATGAGATGCAGACAGGCAGTGATTGACACACAGGATGACCTGTAAGCACACAACACAGTGCAAGCCAATCACCAGACAGGACACTACCACTATAAAGGCAGAGGGCACTAGGTTTCCCCGCGCTCTCGGGATCCAGCCACTGAGACAGTCAGAGTCCACGAGCTAGCAAGTGCAAACACCATGCGGTAGCTAGTAAGTCTGGTCAGGCTACTAAAAGGTCTCCAGTCAGTTCAGTATAGTGTTGAACCACAGCTGAATATGTTTCTCAGTTCTATCGTTGAATAAAACAGTGTTGGATCTTCTCCAGTGTTAGACGTCTGTTTCTAGCTTCCCTGCATCGAGTGTAGTCCATATCGAACCTACCTGCCTAACACATCAGTCAATGCATGCCATAGGCCTCTAGGGTAGAGTCCAAGAGCTTTACAGCACAAAAAGAGGCCATTCGGCCCATTGTCTCTGCGCCAGCCATCTCGCACCTATCTATTCTAAATTTAATGGAAGCCAGGCCTCCATAAAACAGTTGGATTGCGTGGTGGAGGCTCAGTACATTCTTTCTCTGGATGGAAAAACTACAATCTGCCAAATGGCCATTCTCATTTATGTATATTTGTGAAATATTTTCTTGTGTGTTAATAGAATCCCTACAGTGCAGAAGGAGGCCATTCGGCCCATCAAGTTTACACCGTCCCTCTGAATCAGCACCTCACCAAGTCCCACTCCCCCTTCCTATCCCCATAACCCCCACCTAACCTTTGGACACTACGGGCAATTTAGCATGGCCAATCCACCTAACCTGCATATCTTCGTTTCATATTTGAAGCAACAATCATGCCAACTTTTTGCTTTTGAGGTACTGAGTGGAATAAAGAATGGCTGTGGTATCCAGTGTAGAAATCTCTATTTGGTGTTTAATCTTATTATTTCTATGATGTGGAGATGCCGGCGTTGGACTGGGGCGAGCACAGTACGAAGTCTTACAACACCAGGTTAAAGTCCAACAGGTTTGTTTCGAATCACTAGCTTTCGGAGCGCTGCTCCTTCCTTCGGAGCAGCGCTCCGAAAGCTAGTGACATCGAAACAACCCTGTTGGACTTTAACCTGGTGTTGTAAGACTTCGTATTATTATTTCTAGATTTAGGGCAGCACGGTGGGGCAGTGGGTTAGCAGTGCAGCCTCACGGCGCCGAGGGTCCCAGGTTCGATCTCGGCTCTGGGTCACTGTCCGTGTGGAGTTTGCACATTCTCCCCTTGTTTGCGTGGGTTTCGCCCCCACAACCCAAAGATGTGCAGGCTAGGCGGATTGGCCACACTAAATTGCCCCTTAATTGGAAAAAATTAATTGGGTACTCTAAATTTATAAAAATAAAATAATTATTTCCAGATTTAGGGGACAGCCATATATACCAGCAGGATTTATACCTGTAAAATCTGGATGGAGTACTTTCCACTTCAAATCATCCCAAAAGTGTCCCAGCAAAAAATAAAGAGACCTGTTGCTTTATTAATTATTTTCCCTCCAAAGTGTGTCTGGTGGTATTTGTGACAACGAATTTTGTGAGGCAATCTCGAGAGAGCAAGATTAATGGGAGGCTTTTCCCATGTACCTCCCAATAACAGGTTGCCAGCAGTCCTGTTTGCCTATCCTGCCGGAGATAGGGATCTGCTCCCTTGTGCGAGGGAATTGTGGGGAGGAGGAACAGAGCGTTATGTCCCAGGGTTTAGAGAACCCCAAAGTGTATCATGGAGTTCACCTGACCCACAACGTTGAATAGATTGTGGTATGGGGAGCACACGGCCCACTCTACAGGTGTGGTACAGCAGAAATGGAAAAGTATTTTTGAAAGCAAAACAATGTTTATTCTATGAACTCAAGTTAACCTTGAGTTAACAGGGGCTGTTTAGCACAGGGATAACTCGCTGGCTTCGAAAGCAGACCAAGGCAGGCCAGCAGCACGCTTCAATTCCCATAACAGCCTCCCCGAACAGGCGCCGGAATGTGGCGACTAGGGGCTTTTCACAGTAATTTCATTTGAAGCCTACTTGTGACAATAAGCGATTTTCATTCATTAACCTTTTTAGAACATACAGTGAACATCTTAGCAACCATCAATTCAAATACAACCCCCAAAGAATACAATACTAAGTAATCCTTAATAACTTCCCAAGTGCTGGGGAGAAGGGTGGGTGCTGAGGAGTGGGGTGTTTGGGGTGCTGGGCGGTTGCTGGGGAGGGAGGGGGTTGTGTGTGCTGGGGGAGGTGGTGTGTGCTGGGAAAGGAGGTATGTGCTGGGGAGGGGGTGCTGGGGAGGGGGTATACTGGGCAGGGGGGTTTCTGGGCAGGGAGGTTGCTGGGGAGAGAGGTTGAGCTGGGGAGCTGCGGGGAGGGGGTGTTGGGGGTGGGGGGGGTGCTGGGGAAGGAGGTGGTGGCGGTGGCGGAGGGGGTGCTGGGAGAGGGAGGGCTGGGGGGTACATTGGGGAGGGGGGTGTACTATTACAGGGGTGGGTGCTGGGGAGTGGAGTGTTCGGGGTGCTGGGGAGCGAGGGGTGTCTGTGCTGGGGAAGGAGGTGTGTGCTGGGGAGGGGGTGCTGCGGGAGGGAGGTGTACTGGGGCAGGGAGGTGTACTGGGGCAGGGGGGTTGATGGGGAGAGAGGTTGAGCTGGGGAGCTGCGGGGAGGGGGGTGCTGGGGGAGGGAGGGTTGTGCTGGGGGGCTGCGAGGAGGGGGGTGCTGGGAGACGGGGTTGCTGGGGGAGGGGGTGTGCTGGGGGGCTGCGGGGAGGGGGGTGCTGGTGGAGGGAGCGCTGGGGGTGCGTTGGGAGGGGTGGGTGCTGGGGAGTGGGGTGTTGTGAGTGCAGGGAGGTTTGGGGAAGGGAGAGTGTTGGGGAGGGTGGTATTGGGGGAGGGGATGCTGGGGAAGGCGGGATGTTGGGGGCGGGAGGTGTTGGGGAGGGGGGTTGGGGTAGTGGGGGGTTTGGGGGAAGGAGGAGTGTTGGGAGGGAGGTATTGGGGGAGGGGTGCTGGGAGGGTGGGGATGTTGGGGGCGGGAGGTGTCGGGGAGGGGTTGGGTGAGGGGGGGTTTGGGGTTGCGGGGGTATTTGGGTGAAGGAGGACTGTTGGGGAGGGCGGTATTGGGGGAGGGGGTGCTGGGCATGGGGGTGTGTGCTGGGGAAGGTGGGGTGTGCTGGGGAAAGGGGTGTTGGGAATGCTGAGGGGGGAGGGGGTGTTGGGAATGCTGAGGGGGCAGGGGGTGTTGGGAATGCTGAGGAGGAGGGGGTATTGGGAATGCTGGGGGGGAGCGGGTTCTGGGAATGCTGGGGGGGGAGCGGGTGTTGTGAATGCTGGGGGGGAGCGGGTGTTGGGAATGCTGAGGGGGGGAGAGGGTGTTGGGGAAGATGTGGAGGGAGAGGGGTGTACTGTGGGAGGGGTGTGCTGGGGAAGTGCTGTGCACTGGGGCTGTGTGGGGGTCTGTGGGGAAGAGGGGGTGCTGTGGAAGGGGTGGTGGGGGTGCTGGGGAAGGGGAGTGCTGGGGAAGGGGGCATGCTGGGAAAGAGGGTGGGGGTGTGGGGGTCTGCGGGGAAGGGGGTGGGGGTGCTGGGGAAAGGGGAGGTGGGGGTGCTGGGGGAAAGGGGAGGTGGGGTGCTGGGGAATGGGCGGGGTGGGGATGCTGGGGAAGGGGGGGGTGCTGGGGAAGGGGGGGATGCTGGGGAAGGGGGTGTGGTGGTGCTGGGGACGGGGGGTGGTGGTGCTGGGGACGGGGGAGGGAGTGCTGGGGAAGGGGTGGGGGTGCTGGGGAAGGGGGGGAGCCGGGGAAGGCGGAGTGGGGGTGCTGGGGAAGGGGAGGTGGGGGTGCTGGGGAAGGGGGTGGTGGGGGTGCTGGGGAAGGGGGTGGTGGGGGTGCTGGGGAAGGGGGTGGTGGGGGTGCTGGGGAAGGGGGTGGTGGGGGTGCTGGGGAAGGGGGGGTGGGGGTGCTGGGGAAGGGGGTGGTGGGGGTGCTGGGGAAGTGGCGGGGTGGGGGTGCTGGGGAAGGGGGGAGTGGGCGAGCAGGGGAAGGGGGGTGCTGGGGAAGGGGTAGGGTGGGGGAGCTGGGGAAGTGGGGTGGGGGTGCTGGGGAAATGGGGTATGAGTGCTGGGGAAGGGGGCGGGGGTGCTGGGGAAGGGGGGAATGGGGTGCTGGGGAAGGGGGTGGTGGGGGTGCTGGGGAAGTGGCGGT
The DNA here is from genome assembly GCF_047496885.1 of Scyliorhinus torazame. NCBI lineage: Eukaryota > Metazoa > Chordata > Chondrichthyes > Carcharhiniformes > Scyliorhinidae > Scyliorhinus > Scyliorhinus torazame. The sequence goes on from NC_092718.1 coordinate 203,674,211, forward strand.
GCTGGGGAAGGGGGGAGTGGGCGAGCAGGGGAAGGGGGGGTGCTGGGGAAGGGGTAGGGTGGGGGAGCTGGGGAATGGGGTATGGGTGCTGGGGAAGGGGGTGGGGGTGCTGGGGAAGGGGGTGGGGGTGCTGGGGAATGGGGGTGCTGGGGAAGGAGGGGTGGGGGTGCTGGGGAAGGAGGGGTGGGGGTGCTGGGGAAGGAGGGGTGGGGGGTGCTGGGGAAGGGGGGGGTTGGGGGTGCTGGGGGAAGGGGGGGTGGGATTG